>NW_027203437.1:0-78005 GCF_024711535.1 Dipodomys merriami | reverse complement strand
TACCTTGTCGCAGGAAAGTCTATCTTCCTGCCCCAGATTGGCCTCTCAGGTCCTTCTAGACAATTCTGGATGCCCATAATACAGAGGCACACAATTTAGATTCTAGGTCCACATAATTGGGGCATGAGAGACTGCTATGGCCAATACCAAAATGTTCTGGGACATTAGCCTTGACCTGGCTATGCCCCTCTTGTTGTACATTCACTTCTTCATCCAGTGCAGGCCACACACCAGCCAGTTGTGGCAGTGCTATGAAAGTGGCAAGAGTGGAAGTGAGATCCAGGGGTGACCAAAATCTGGATTTATGGCCTGATTGTTGGTTAGGTGGAGGCAAACTGCGTCTATAAAAAAAATCTTAGAGCTGGAATTCAGGGCCTCGGCACTGTCCCTGAGCTTCCTTTGCTTAAAGCTAATACTCTAACACTTGAACCACAGCTCACCTTTCATCTGTTTTTAGTAGTTTACTGGAGAGTAGAGTCTCACAGACTTTCCTGCCTGGGCTGGCTTCAAGCTGCCATCCTAAGAGCACAGCCTCTTAAGTAGCTAAGATTGCTGGTATGAGCCATTGGGACCTGCTAAGGATGTGGTTGTGTGTGCTTTTTTGTTCATGAGTGTGTGTGCGTGTGTGTGTTTGTGTGTGTGTGTGTGTCTGTGTGTGTGTTTGTGTGAGTTTACCGGGGCTTGAACTCAGAGCCTAGGTGGTATCCTTTAGCTCGTTTGCATAAGGTTGGTGCTCTACCACTTGAACTACAGTACGCAACAGCTCCCAGCAACCCCTGACTGTGTCTGAGCCATGGCAGTAAGTTCCATGGAACCTGTCCCTCCATCCGTGCACAGGGCCAAAGGACCAAAGGAAAGGACACTGTAGATGCTTTTTTGTAGTGGGCCCATGATTGAAGACCTTCATTGGACCTTGAGCACTGATGAGGAAAGCAGGGCTCTGATCCCTGGGACTCCAGGGATAGAAAATGCTACAAGCAACTGCCAACCGGCTTTGGATTCCTGAGCCCACAAGTCTTTCATGAGCCCAACTCAACACCCGCCCCAGGTGGGTCTGAGAGATTCACACTCTTGTGATACCTCTGTGAGTAGGCTTTACCTACCCTGCCATCTTTTGCCTCTCCCGTCACAGAACCATGGTCTGAGTCATTGATTTACTGCTCAGATCTACACTGCACCCATGACAGATTCCATTCTGATGAGCTGGACAATGACCTCCATGCCCCAAGGCTAGACACTTCTCTGATAATGTGGCTCACTCTGTAGGCAAAGTCCTCCAAATGGGCTGCTCTCAAGACTTGTAGGACACCTAGACATTGGGAGAAACTCAGGGTCCACTGGAAAATACTCTGCCTAGAGCCAGGCCAGGTGTTGATCATGGGGCATGAACTCTGGGCCTGGGTGCTTTTCTGCAGCTCTTCAGCTTACCACTTAAGTCACAGGGCCACTTCCAGAATTCTGGAGGTTCCATGGATATCAGAGTCTCCTGGACTTTCCTGCCTGGGCTGGCTTTGAACCGCTATCCTCACATCTCAGCATCCTGAGGAGTTAGGACAGGTGTGAGCCACTGGCAACCAGCTGATCTGGCCTTTCACCAACGTGGACTAGGAGCTCCTGAAAGCTTTTCTTTATTTTTTCTGTGCCAGTACTGGCCTTGAACTCAAGGTTTTGGCTCCAATCTCTTAACTTTTTCACTCAAGGCTAGCACTCTACCACATGAGCGATAACGTCATTTCTGGCTTTCGGTAGTTCACTGGCAAGAAGAGTCTCACTAAGTTTCCTCCACTGAGCTGGCTTTGACCCACAATCTCTGAACCCAGTCTCCTGCGTAGCTAGGATTTACAGGGGTTGAGCCACTGGTAGCATAGTGCTAGAAGCTTTTCTTAATCAAGAGTTCTTCCATGCATTTGCCCTGACTCCTCAATGCAAAGGAGGTCTGAGGGTCAGGAGCTGTGAAAAATAGGCTTCCAGCCACAGGAAATGGCTGGGGTCCATGGTGAAAAGTCAAGCTAATCTTTCCCGTGAGCCCCATTCTGGGACCCTGCCCTGTTCCCTACCTGTGACTCAAGTACAAACCTTGACCCAGCATTGAATGCCCTGCCAGAATTGTCTGGAGCCACAGAACCTTCATTCCACCCACACCACCTGCTCTACACCACACCTCAAGAACATTGCTAATGTTGTACTTTGCCTCAGGGTCTCTGTCCTGTTCTAAGCCTTAGAACACCTGTGGAATTTTGGCACTGATTATATCACCTCCTGGAGCAAGTCTTTCCTTCCTTTTTCCTTCTAGAGATGGAACTTGTGCGGGCTAACTAGCAAATGCTCTATCTTGTGTGTGTGTGTGTGTGTGTGTGTGTGTGTGTGTGTGTGTGTGTGTGTGTGTGTGTGTTTGCGCGCACGCTCCAGTACTGGGGTTTGAATTCATGGGGCTTGAACTCAGGGTCTGGGCATATTCCTTAGCTTCTTTTGCTACAGTGCCACTTTTGTCTTTTTCTCTATCTGTGGTACTGAGAAATCTAACCCAGGGCTTCGTGCATACTAGGTAACCACTTGACTGCTGAGCCACATTCGAAGCCCAAGGCTGACTTGTAACATGAGTTATTAGGGTGGGATTTTTTGGATTACCCTTTCGGCATAGAAATCGCTGACTATTTCATAACTTTGCCGAGATTTGGGAACAGTCAATGACTCGGCAATGAGGAATGATGAATGAGTGAGAGCCACTAGTCCCCTGAGGCCTAGGCTCACATCCTAGAGAGGAATAGAGAATATAGATCCAGAACCTTTGACCACTCCTGGAGGCAGTGGCTGGCTGCTAGGTTTCTCAATGGGACACCTCAGGTAGAACATAATGCATTCGGTGCACACACCAGCCCAGGCAAAGCCTTTGGGGCTTCAGTTATTAAATGGCAGAGGGATGCTTTGTTCAAGCTTCCAGCTCTGACTTAGTAGTCTCTGAGGGCTTGTCGCAGCTTGCCCAGGTTGGGGCGGTTGGGCCTGCACAATCTGATGAATGCCCATCATCCATACATCATCCATACATACACAGAGACATGGAGTTACTGCTCCCTTTTTTGGGGGGGGGGTTACAGGTGTGGGGTTTAACTATGAGCCTAGGCTTTGTCCCTTAGCTCCTTTTTCTCAGGGGTAGCACTCTGTAGCTTGAGCCCCAACCCCACGCATATTTTTTTCCTGTGATCTCTTAGAAATAAGAATGTTGCCGACTTTCCTGCCCTGGCTGAATTCAAATTGGCATTCTCTACATCTCAGCTTCCTGAGGAGCTAGGATTACAGGCAGGAGTTGCTGACACCTGGGTTTCTTTTCTTCTTGTTGTGTTTTTTTTAATCATGACAATCTGAAATCTTCAAGGTGTCATTCCAGTGGTTTGCAATCAAAGTAAACTATCCAGTCCTGGAGTTCGAATTCTAGGACTGCTACCCACAAATGGAAGGAGACACTGACAAACTCATTCCTATTTTTGTGAGTGCCAATGGAATGTTATAAAAGTAGTAATTAAATTTGCAGTTAACTCATAATTCCTTTTTTAGAATGCCACAGAAATATTATTGGATTTATGTCTTCCATTCTAGCAGCATGGTATGATTCCCTTAATGAAAGGATATTGACTAATTTTTAATTAATGCTTTTATAAGTATTCTACCATGATACTTCATTAAATAACAGAAGAATGTAATAACTAATTATTGGTAATAATATACATAATTGTATATCCTCACATTCACTCTCTTCCTATATAATATATATACATATATATATATATATATATATATATATATATATATATACACATATACATATCTATCAATACTGGGCACTACTGTGGCTTGATCAAAGGTCTGTGGAATTTCCTCGCAGCTCAGTTTGCTGGAGGCTGGTGTGCTATAACTGAGATTTCATTTGTGGATTGGGCATTCTAGGCTGTGAGTTAAAATCCCTGCAAGGCCAAAAATTTATTCATGAAGTAGGAATCCAATTTTGACACATATTTTCCTTTTCTGTGAAAGTCGTGGGTCCCCGTACAATGTATAATCCATATACAAATACAATCTAGGTGATATGATGTAATAACTGAGGTGTTATATGTATAATAAATAAGGGTAATGAACGTTATATGCAGTAAACCCATGTATGCAAATAGATCTCATAAATAAATATTATTTTTTCCAGTGCTGAGGCTTCAATTCACACCCTGGGAACTCGTCTGAATTTCTTGTCTTTAAGGATGGTGAGCTTCACCTTCACCCACAATGTCACAGAGTTACCCAGACCCTGAGTTCAAATCCCAGCCCTGTCAGAAAAATGATGCAAATTCCAAGACAGGCCCTTATTTATTTATTTACTTACTTATTTATTTATTTATTTATTTATTTATTTATTTATTTATTTATTTATTTATTCATTTATTGGCCAAGCACTGGGCTTGAACTTAGGTCTTGTCACCTCTGCCACAGCCTACCCTGGGATCCTAGGTCCTGAGTTCAAATCTCAGGGCTGGCAAAAATATAATGGGAAGGATAAAACTGAAGAGTTCAAGAAGGTGGTTTTTCTTCTTTTTTCTTTGTATTGTGACCATCCTGGGTCTAAATGACAAGGCCCAGAAAGTGCACATGACCTTGCATTGCTGATGTTTGTTGAGCTATTAGGGAAGCCATAGCCGAAAGTGGCAACTTAGGCCTGGAGGTCGAATCCCAGGACTGCCACTAATGAATGGTGGGAGGATCTAAGAAACGCATTCTGATGATACACCCATACAAATATAATGTTATAAAAGTAACAATTAAATTATTAGTTAGTGTATGATTTTCATATTATAAAATTATACACAATTATACTTTGTTGACAAATTTTCAATTAATATTTTATTATTTATTCAGTCATGATACTTAAAAAAAGGAAGGAATAATTTAGTTGCTAATAATTGGTAGTAATATTGTATATGCATTTTCATAAAATACAACATCTCTCTTGTTTTATACATATACATCTATCTATCTATCTAGCAATCTACACATTTATCTGTTTATACACTTGTCACTCCTGGAGCTCAGTGCTCTCCTAGTATGTACAAAACCCTGGGTTCGATTCCTCACTACCACATGCACAGAAAAATCTAGAAGTTGAGCAGTCGCTCATGCAATTGAGCACTAGCTTTGAGCATAAAATCTTATGTCTAGACTCTTACTCAAGACCCAAGAGTAGCACCAAAAAATAAATAAATAACATTCTGAATGCAACGATATAAGGATAGGACTGCAAAAACCTTATAACCGAACAAGCTGGGAGTTTGATGCTGACAGCTGCCGTCTAACCTGACATGGCCAGAGGTAAACCGCTGCAACCCAGCTCCATGGAATCATTTGTTGCTGGCTCACTCACCCCTGTCATCCAAGATACTCGGGGGCTGAGGTCTGACACTGGTGGATTTAAGACCCAGCCCTGGCAGTAAGTCTGTAAAACTCTGAGCTGTGGCTCAAAGTGGTAGAGCTCTAGCCTTGAGCTAAAGATCTTAGGACAGTAAGCACAACCTTTCAGTGCAATCCCTGTGGCTAACTCCCCCTCCCCCCAAAAAAAACAAAACCATTCCTGTAAACAATTAGATGTGAACTTGGTGCAGTTTGTGATGTGTTTCTGAAAGAATGGTGATACTGATGAAAATACCCTAATTCTAATGACAGCTTGTGGGATACAGCTATGTGATGAGTCCTTCATGAGGTGTTGTGTGCTGAGTCCTTCACAAGGTGCATTCTTTCATCTGGTCCTTGTAAGAGCTCCACAACTAAGATGATTGTGCAGATCAGAAATATGAGGCTTAGATATATCCCCATATCAGGGCTAAAATTATGTATGTACTGAACTCTAATGAGTTGTCTCCTGCAGAAAATTGTCTTGGTTTACTTTTCTAGGTCGTAAATGTTGAAATCAGGGCCTAGGCACTGACCCTTCCCTGTTAGACATATGGCTAGTGCCCTATCACATGTAGCCAAGGACCCTAGGCATCTGTAGCTGAGGTCTTTCATCCTGCCTACTCAGGAAGCTGAGATCTGACAATCTTCATTCAGAACTATCCCAGACACAAAAGGTCCCATGAGAGTATTATCTCCTTCTCACCACTTAGCAACTTGAAGTGGAAGCAGGACTCCATTGACTTCTGCCTGTCATCCTAGCTACTCAGGAGCCTTAGAGCTGAGGATCATGGCCAAATCCAGCCTGGGCAGGAAATTCCTTGAGATGGTTATCTCCAATGAACCACCAGAAAGCCCGAAGGGGCCCTGTAGCTCAATTGGTAGAGCTTGAGCTGAAGAGCTCAGAGACAGCACCCAGGCTCAGACTTCAACTCCTCCAACTTACAAGAAAAGAAAGCAAGAAACCTGAAGTAGAATGCTGGGAATGGGTTGTAGGGGAAGAGTGCTTTGCATATATGAAACCCTTGGTTTGAATCCTCAGTATCACATCCTAGGAAAAAAGCCTGAGTGGCTCTCTGGCTCAAGTGGTAGAGTACAGAAGAAACTCAGGTACAATGCTCAGGTCCTCATTTGAAGCTCCAGGACTGGTGTATGCACACACGTGCACTGTGAGCACACACACACACACACACACACACACACACACACACACACACACACACAGACCAGAAGTGAACTGTGACACCAAATGGTAAAGCAAAGAGCTTCTGCTCAGAGTTCATGGTCAGCACCCTGGCTCTGTTTTCAACCAAAACACCTAGCTACCCAAGGCCCAACTATGAGAGGCCAAAGGTTTCAAAACCTGATGAGCGGGATGGGAAGGTGGCTCAGTGGTAGAGTGCTTGCCTTGCATGCATGAGGCCCTGGGTTCGATTCCTCAGCACCACATAAGCAAAAAGAAAAAAGCCGGAAGTTAATGAGTAAATTTCTAATCAAGCATTGTTGCCTCCTCCTTTGAATCTCCTTCCCACCCCTTTCTCACCTCCCCCCCACTCCATCCCTGACCCCGCCCCCTCACCAAAGTTCATTTTTCGACATAAGGACTTGTACATCTCATTGTTGCAATGGGTCCACCTGTAACCTTATTAAACGGTTTGTTTATGCCCTTCCCTTCCTCAAATTATACCAACACCCAACACAATGAAAGCAGGGGTTATACCATGGTGGGGGACATACAAAGCAACAAAGAAATTATCTTATAAATATGTTAGAAACAGTTCTTTTATGGAGAGAGATGTGTCTATTTGTCATTCTTGCTTCTTCTTCTGAGAAGTTTCTCTTTAAGTGTTAATCCCATATATTAATTGGGTTTTTGTTTATTTGAGGGATTATTTTTGTTGGGTTTAATTTTTGATCTCTAAATATGCATTAGTTATAAAATCCTTGTCTGATGCTTAGCTAGTAAAAAATTTTCTTCCATTCCGTTCTCTTTCTATATATATTTCTAACGTTTTCCTTTGTCACGAAGAAACTCTTCAGTTTGATGCAATTCTATTGATCCAGAAAGAAAGATATTACACCATTCATAAGGAAATGGAAAGACTTGGAACAAACATATTAAGTGAAGAAAGACAGACTCAAAGGTTTCCTCATTTCCCTCATTTGTTGTATTAGAATGTGCCTCTAATTCTACAAGTAAACACACTTGGATGGTAAAGATAAAACATTACACTTGGACATGATAAATTATATAGGATTCTAACCATTTATATAGTGAGATCAAAGGAGGATGCCCTTTTGGAGAGGATCAAAAAGGCTCAATAGCTATATGAATATTATCATATAAAAAATGTTCACCCAAATGATCTACAAGAAATGGAAATGAGAGGTTTATTTATTTTTCATTTTCCCCTCTGTCGTCTTTTGCTGTTTTTTTTCTGCACCTTTTGTCTTATATGTAATTTTGGAAAGGGAAAGTGGGAGCACAGAAATGCTGAAACAAAGGATGAACAAATGCAACAGTGCTACTCAATAGACACTGCATTGGAACTGAACAATACAACTTGTGGAAGAGGGAGGTTGGAAGGGAAAAACTGGGAGAACATGAGGGAAGAGTTGACACTGTTCAAAAAGAAGTGTGCTCATTATCTGAGTTATGTAATTGTAACCGTTCTGTACAACACCTTTACAAATTAAAAATGGACCTCATGAACAGGCCAGAGTAGTTATACGAATATTAGATAAAACAGGTTTTAAATTAAAAGTGGCATGAAAGTGAAAAGAGACACAGAAGGACATTAAATATTGGTAAAGAAAACTCTACATCGCGGGATTTAACAATTCTAAATATCAATACCCTTATTCCTAGAGCTCCAGAATTCATCAAACAAATACTACTTGACCTAAAAACATGCACACATCCAAACACATTGTTGGTACTTTGAGCAAATCATTCTTACCTCTGGACCGGCCATCCAGTTCAAAACCTAGCAAAGAAACTTCACAGCTAAATAACTGCACTGACAAGCTATACCTAACAGATATCTACAGAATATTTCACCTAGCAGCGTAACTATATATATATATATATATATATATATATATATATATATATATATATGTATATGTATATTTGTATATATGTATGTATATATGTATATTTCTCTCAGCAGTCCATGGAACATTCTCCAAAATAGATCATATCTTAGCTCACAGGGAAAATCTGTGAAAATTGATAAATCACTAGTGAATCACTGAAGAGATATGGAGGGAAGTTCCAACATTTATGTAATTCAATGTAAGTGAACACACAAAATACTACCTCCTTTGGGACACAACAGCACAGGCAATAGTCAGAGGAAAATTTATATCTTTGAGTATGTACGTCATCAAATTATAACAATCTTGCATTAGCACTAATGATGCACCACTAGGTCCTTGAAAAACAGGAATAAGCCAAACCAAAAACCAGTAGAAAGAAATAATTCAAATTAGATTAAAGAAATAAATGAATCAGAATCTCAAAAAACATACAGACAATCATAATTGAATTTTACTTTTAGTAGCTCAAAAATTCTAATGATGAATGCCAATGTAGTTATTTTCAGACATAGATCCAACCAGCTCAATCCAGTGAAAAAAACAAACTTCTATGATTCTAAGAAACAATGTTTTGTTTGCTTATTAAAAATAAAATTTACTCTGTTGTTATTATTAAGTTATTTATAGAGGGATTACCATTATATGAGTCAGGTAATGAGTACATTTCCTTTTAGAAATGTCTTCAGTTCCCTCACTTGTTCCCAGTCCCTCCTTGCTGTCTCCACCTATGTTCTAAATAGTTCACTTTCATCAATGTTCAATGAACTCCACTGTGCAAGTCTCACCCTTTTTCCTAAAGCTCTGTGCACACCCCACACCTTGCTGAAGACGTGCAATGAATCTACCATGCATAAAGAAGACAGAATCATCACAATCTATAAACAACCACAATAACAAATCAAAAAATGAGTCTTCTGCTTCCATATCTCATAGTTTGTTTCAGTACTTATTTCATGTTATATAAATATAATTTTTATCATAAAGTCAATTCAGGGAATAAAGTATGATAACTTGGAATTTTGCTTTCTATTTAAGTAATGCCTTTTACTTAAACATTAAAGTTGTAAGTAACACAATTCAAATCCTAATGATAGTTGAATGTTCGGACTTCAGGTTAAATTTTCAAAGTTCCTAATAGTTCCATTTTGGCAATCAAAATGAAAAACAGGCATGTTTTATCCTCAAGAATGTCATTATTTCACATGCAAAAAATAAAATAAGTGTAATCTTAATTCAATGGAAATAAGAAATCAAACACTTATTCAATGCATAAATTCCATAGATCATGAGATCTATTGATAAAATTATTAAAACTTGGTTTAAGTAGATTACTTAAGACATGAAGCAAGTGATAATTTTCTTTTCTAGGTGAACTTAATATAGAAATCAAAAACAAAAAATTCCAGAGTTCTGTGTGCTTGACATGTGTCAATTTACGTATATGCTTGGCTCATCGCAATGTTATTTGAGAATAACTGAGAACAGGATTTGAATTTAAAAAATCACTCAAAAGTTTAGCTTTATTCTGTAACTAAATATGTCATTTTATATCTGTTTATTTTATTTGAAAAATCTGGTAAATTTATTTAAGTCACATCAACAATAATGAGAAATAAATAGCCCTTAGCTCCTTAAAAGACATTCAATAAGAAAAAAAAAAACACAAAAAAGAAAAAAGTTGAACCTCATTTTGAAAGAGTCTTTTTATATTGCAGTGTTTTGCACTTGTGGATTATGTTACTATCCCATGAATCTGGGCTCAAATCACGAGGGTTACTCGAAGAAAATTTCAAAATCTAAAGCAGCTAACAGGGCTGTGAATTTCTTGGTAGGTTTCACTACAGTAGCAACTGGTATAAACTGTACAAAAGAAATAATTCTGGTGCATTGCAGGCAAGAATGTGCTGAAAAGCATACTTTTATCTTCCTAGATGAAATAAGAAGACCACACTTTAAAAGTTTACTAAGTGATCAGTCCTTAAATAACAGTGCCACTTTTAAGGCACTCTAGATAATTCAAGTCCTTTAGCTCCCCACAACCATTACTGCCATTCACAAATCATTGCCAAGGTGCATTTCCAGTTCTTTTTGATATTTCAAATGGATTCGGATTAACATTAACGATAATTCAAGTTGTTGAGAAAATTTACTTTAGAATAAGCAAAAAATCAGAGTCAACTCCATATCATAAATTTAGGGAAAATGAATTAAGGAATATGGCATGTCCTTTGTAACTTAATATTAGACATTAGGGCAAAATGCTAGAAACAGCCTGCAAGAAGGAAATATATTAAAGATTACCGAGGGACAAGTAATTTTACCTACATTTTCTATGATAGCATATTTTTGTCTGCTAATTAGGGATACTCAAAACGATTTTTAAATATTATATGAAAAACACATCATCATAAATGAATGAAATCAGGGAGTAGATGATTCAGGAGCTGGGTGATTCTGTTAAATATTCTCATTATATTGAATGATCTGGTGTCTTTGTATGTGTGGAATTATGAATGTATTTTATGTCTGGGCAGGAAAGTTTGATTATTTGATCATTGTCTGATACCCAATGTCAGGAATATAACCTGAGTTAGAGTGCTAAATATGTGTGTGTATGTGTGTGAGCTTGCAAGCATGTATTTACAAGGAAGAATCTACTTTCTCTCAGGGTATGTACTTAATTGTATTAGTTATACTACATTAATGACAGCAGATACAGGTAATGAACATTTTGGGCCATATGCTTATGTTGCTACGATTGTATGAACTAAAAATTATATTTGGGGTATGAGTATTGTGGAAGGTCAGCTGAAATTATAAACATTGGAATCTTCAGAAGGATATCAATGGCAATGATTTTACTGTAGATCAATTTTAGACATTTGCAAGGCTATGTAATCCTATATTAAAAGGCAATATTTATTGATTTTCCATAGTTACACTATTGTATATCTTTGTAGGAAAACAAGTTAAATTATGGAAACATAAAAGTAATGTCATTATTTACTGCATACAATTTTATACTTGTTTCTTCAAGTAGAAATATCATTTACTTCTACTGCAAAGGAAGGAAAACCCTAAATATCAAAATTTTTGCCATATTTCACATTGGGAAGCTTTGTCTGTATCATTAAGCTTATTTCTTTTGTTTCTGCTTTCCTATTCATAACTTTGTTTCTCATACTATTCATCTAATGTTTTTTTCTTTCTCCCAGTGTGGGGCTTGAACATACCTCATGCTCTCAGTCCGTTTGCTAACAGTAGTCAATCTACGGTATGAGCCATCTCTCCAGCCCAGAAATTTTTGTAGTTAATTGGAGGTAGAACCTCATGAACTTTCTTACCAGCCTGAAAACCATTATCCCCCAAGTCGCATCCTTTTTAATCATTAGGATTATAGAGATGAGTCATGGACAGCAAGAGTCAATGACTTTCTTGTCTTATAGATTCCACTTGTTTGTTAGTAAATGTAATAATAAACGACAAGAGATTGGGTAGCATTAATATTGTAAATACATTGCCTCTGAGTTGGTGGAAGTAGAACTCCAAGATCAGAGTTGGCTTCTTCTGAGTCACCTTTCCTTGGCATATTCAAGGCATTCTGCTTCTCTTGGAAGAGACATCAACTTAAATGCTACCTTTGAGATTCTGTTTCCAAATGCAATCACTTTCTTATAAGTACTGCACACTAACCGATTGCGCCACTGGAGCTCCTAAATGCAGTCACTTTCTAAGACAATGGGTTTTCTATCTTTAATATTACTTCAGTGGGACAGAATCCAAAACATAGCATATAACTTAATGGATAGAAAAAATCTCTAATAGGAAATTATTTGGTTTGTGCATGGAAGTGATGGTTATACTTTTAAAAATTAGCAAAAGAGGTAAAGGTTTTATTAGAATTTGTAAAACGAGTATGAATTCTTGACCTTAGACATGCCAAATTCTTACCCTGGCACACACGTAAATTCCTAGTGGTACTGGAGGACTGAACCTAAAACCCTATACTTGTGAAACAGCATCTCTACTACTGTCATACCTGCAGATTATAATTGGATTTCTTATTTTGAGGTAGTATCACTATGCCTGGGCCTGAATGGACTGCAGTCCTTCTAACAAAAACCAAACCTTGTACCCAGCAAATGATTAGTTTCTGAAACTTCTTTTTATTGTCTGGGCTTGCATGGAACTGGAATTCCCTAATTGTTGATGCCCAAGTAGATAAGATCACAGGTTTGAGACACTTTATCCAGTAAAAGTATACAATTTCTAAATTTCTTGATATTGGCTATATTTGTGCTTAACATATATAGCTAACCTTGATTTTCTCCCTTTTTTCTTCAGTACGCTTGAATTGAAAACATTGGCTTTGTTTTGGATGGAATCCCATGACAATCAAAAAAACTCCCAAAATTTTATGTCAAAAATCATGGAAAAGAAGGCTTCAGGTTTGAAACCAAAACAATGATCCTTAAGTTATAAATGCTATATATTTATAGTGTTGGTCAAAGTTTTCTTAACTTTGAGAAGGAAACAGAAATGTGAAAGATGTCAGACATAATTTTGATAACCTGCTAGGTCTCCTTAGAAATTCTGTAGTTGTCACTTCATGTTATCTTCCTTCCGTAAAGCTTGCTTTATTAAAGCCCTCTGGGTGGACATTGGCTGGACTGATTGGTAACATTCTCCAAGAAATGAAGCTGATTTTAGAAGGCTGATGGTATGGTAAATAAAGGAATGAGGAGAATAAGCACAGATATTGTCACAGAATGAGCAGACCAGGTTCAACTACTGGACACCAAAACAAAGCAAAGTTTCCAGTCTGATGATCAACATTGGAACATATGTATGTAAATATATAGCTACATATACATATACATACATATAGATATAAATATACATATACCTGCATGCATGAATTAGTAAATCTCCAGTAGAACATAGAGAAACTAAGCTTGACAATTATTAAACTATATCAAACTGGTTGCAGGAAAGGTACAGTAAAATAGCAATAATTTAGAACACATTTTGCATAGATTTTGTAAAGGATGAAGATTCTTCCTTCATTATATAAGTTGCAAATATCCTTAGTATGTTTAAAGATTTTTATATTGTAGTAGGAGCATCTAGAGAATGCTGAGAATTGGATAAACATAATATGCAACATGGCTAGGCACTGGTGCTTCAACGATGTAATTTTAGCTAGTTAAGAGATTGAGATCTGAAGATTAGAGTGCAAAGCCATCCTGAGTAGGAAAGTTCATTAGATACTTATCTTCAATTAATCACCAAGGAAAATGGATTTCCAGGTCAAATTGTATGTATATCACTGGCCTTGAACACAAAACACCATCCAGGTCCTGAGTTTAAGCCCGAGGATCAACAGATACAAAAACACAAAATACAACATGGAGTTAGATATTTTATAATGTAGCACATTAATATACTGAACATAGTTAGAAAAACTAGAATTTTGTGTTAGTTTTATAACCTACCACAATAAATGTTATTGTCCATTTATTAAGCAGAAAGTCTTACTCAGATTTACAAGTTTGAAGGTTTCAGTGTGTGTTCAGTTGGGTTTTTTTGCTTTGGGGGCCTGTGACAAGACAATGTCAAGGTGGATAGTATTTAAAAGAGAAATGTTTTTGACCTAGAATGATTAGAAGATAAAAGAAGAAATTAGATGAGAACCTATGTTCTCATGGGTTTCACTCTAAAGAACTTAATCTCCAGAAGAACTATTCAGGTATTCTCCACAGTCTGGGAGGAAATGGAAAGTTATTTTTCTTAACAAATAGGTCTCTCTGGGGCATTCTAAGATCAAACGACAATATGTTCACCATTGATAATGACTTGTCCAGGGCTGGAAGCAACTAGGTATTTCTACAAATTCTAATCAGATCTCAGCAGATTAAATATTTTATGTTATTCCTATTAAAATATTGTCTTGCAGACTGACTGGGTCTTCATACTACACCTTTGTATATCTGTGTGTTTGTATGTGTATATGTGTGTGTTTGAATAAACTAATACAACAGTGTAGCAGAAAAAAGTATTAGTATGGCTTGTCCAAAGAAACATAAGTCCCATGGTTTCCCTAATTTTCAATAACTAATACATGTCTGGGATAAACAGAAACTGTCAAAAGCTATGTCCATATGACCAGATAAGATAATGTTAAGGGAAATGAACCCCAAGATAGGGATACAAGTGGTTTTATCTTTCTTGCTATTGTTTCTAACATACTTATAATGTGCAATGTGATTTTTTTGTGTTTCTTTATAGGTTCCTCCCCCAAACTATAACATCTGTTTTCACTCTATTTGATGCTGCTACATCTTGTATATATGATCCTCTAATTTGGGAATGGGAAGGAAAATAAAACCAAAATTCTTAAATGGGATACAGATTGACCCATTTTAACAATGAGATGCACAAGGCTGTATGTTGAAAATGAACTTTACAATTTTGGTTGTGGAAGGGGAGAGGAGAGTATAGTTTTGGAGGTGAGAGGGAAGAGAGGTAGGGGGAAAATAAAGGAGGAGGTAACAATGTTTGTTCAGAAATGTACTCATTACATTGCTCATGTAAATATGTCCCCTCTGTACAGTACTTTTACAATAAAAAAGGTATAAAAATGTTCTGAGATGGAAGAGTTTATTTCCTTTATTTTATTCATATAATATTGTAAACAAAGAAATCATTGCAAAACACTGATATGAAAGTATATTGAATAAATGTGTTTGTGTGTGTGTATGTGTGTGTGTGTGTGTGTGTGTGTGTGTGTGTGTGTGTGTGTGTGTGTGTATGTGTGTGTGCATGCACACACAGCCATTTTGCATGCTCAGAATTTGAAATCAGGGCTTCAAGGTC
Source organism: Dipodomys merriami (assembly GCF_024711535.1). Lineage (NCBI taxonomy): Eukaryota > Metazoa > Chordata > Mammalia > Rodentia > Heteromyidae > Dipodomys > Dipodomys merriami. Next base: position 62,600 of record NW_027203437.1, on the reverse strand, counting down.
TTGCTAGGCCTTTCCTCTCTAGATTGGTGAGCTTCTCTATAAGCTACATCTCTATTCCTGGCCCTTTTCTAGTTCATTAAAATTTTTGAAAAATTATCTCATGAATTTATTTTGCCATGAATGGCTTCCAACAGTTATCCACAGATATCCAGCTCCTGAGTAGATATCCCGAGTAGACACGATTACAGGTGTGACCAACCACCACAAGGCTTTCAGAATAATTTTTAAAGTAGAAAAAATTACTTCATGGGAGGCTGTTTTATTATCTCCTACTTTTAAAGCATTTTGGTGATTTTATGTGAATTTTTTTCGTTTTGGGTTTCTTAAAAGACAGTAATTTTTAGTACTTTTTCAAAAAGATACTTTGACTCATTTCCTTTCTCACTGAGTATCTTTGCACCATGCACTTAGTGCCTTCAATTGCAATTTTTCCCAACACTAAAATGATAATAACATTAGGATTATAGCAAATGTTATCTTAAGAATTAAGGGGAATAAAACTTGTGAAATACTTAACCTAAACTTCTATGAATGTGCTTTGAGTTTAGCCAGCGGTTTTTTAAAATACTAAATAGAATGCGATAAGCATTGCAAAAACTATTACATGTAGTGAGCAACCAGAAGTAATGGTATGTATTGACCATGCTCTGCTTCCAAGGAAGCCAGGTGGATAACTTCTCATGCTGTAAATCAAACTGGTTATCTTATGTCTTGGTATTGTAAAAATATCAGGAACAGAATAATGAATGAAAGTTGTAAACTGAGGTGTAGTCCATATGAAAATGTGAAAAACTGATAAAAGAAAAGTATCTGAGCAATATATTGTTTTACATCATAAGGAAGACCTAGAGGAATGAATTCTCTTTTTGATATCCTACCATAGGTCCTTAGAAGGATGAACTCTTTCCTCATTCTTGTAGAGGCATCATCCGATGAGAGGAACCATATTTTTTTTTGCTTCCTTCCATTTATTCTTCAGTTCAAAACTGAACTACTTGAGATTCAAAGAAACCAAGGGAAATTAGACACATATGCTTTGGAATGAATAATCAAGGTAAAATAAATCAGATACATACAGCCTTGTAAAATGTCTAAGTAAATTGATTTATATATTTTCTAGCTTAAACAGAAAATGATTTAAGCAATATCTTGTTATTGATAATTGAAAAATGTTAGGAGTAGCTTAATTTTTTCCTTTCTACTACCTTGAATTATTTATTGATTTTGCATAGAAGATTAAAGTTGAGATTAACAAGACACTTGATTTAAAATGGGCAAAAGTTCTGAATAGACATGTTTTCCTTAAATACCTGAAGATTGACAGTGGCTTAACTTAGTTGCACTTAATACAACTTCTATGCTGGCTTAATGCTTTCAGACCAGAAGTCATTAGGGAAATGTAATTCAAAATTATTATGATACTACTTCATAACTATTATAACTCTCATCAAAAAAATCAAAGGAACCATATGTTTTGTGGTAAAGGCTTGTAATTCCAAGCACTTAGGAGATTGAATTTAAGTCTAAGGCCCGTCTGGGTTGTGCTGCAGATAGAAAAAACTTGCTCATTATTACAAAAGTTAATAATTGTGAGAGTGTTGAGAAAAGGAAATTTTCTAGGCTCTTGGTCAAAATACAGGTTAGTATTCTCATTGTAGAATGTAGTATGCAGTTTTCTAAAGAGGCTGATATCTGAGGATCACGGTTCAAAGCCAGCCCACGCAGAAAAGTCTGCGAAACTCTTATCTCCAATAAACACCAGAAAACTGGAAGTGGTGCTGTAGCTCAAGGGGTAGATCGCTAGGCTTGAGATGAAGCACTGAAGGACAACGCCTAGGCCCTGAGTTCAGGCCCCATGACCAACAAAAAAAAAGAGAAATGCTAAGTTAAAATATCATCTTACCCACCAATAATGTGATTATTTTTCTCTGCGTAACTCATAAATATATCTGCAGTTAATTGTTATTCACCTTATTCACAACAACAGCCAAGATATAAATCAAAGTTGTCCTCAACTACAGACTAATAAAGCAACTATGGTACATGTTCAAAATTTTCACATTTCTGCCTTCCTTCTCTTCTCATACATAAGAAAGCACTGACTAACACTATAAATATATTGCATTTATAAATTCAGGATCAGTGTTGTTGTTTTCAAACCTGAAGCCGTCTTTTCCATGATTTTTGACATAAAATTTTGGGAGATTTTTTTTTTATTTTAAGGGGATTCCATCTAAAACAAAGCCATGTTTATCAAGAAAGCCAATGTTTTCAACTCAGAGTACTAAACAAAAGAGGGAGAAAATTAAGGTTAGATCTATCTATTAAGCACAAATACAGGCAATATCAAGCTATTTTGAAATCGTATACCTTTACTTGATAAAGTGGCTCAAACCTTTAATCTTATCTACTTGGGAAACAAATATTATAGAATTCCAGTGCCAGGCAAGACCACACAAAAAAAGAAGTTTCAGAAACTCTAACCATTTGCTGGGTGCAATGTTTTCTTGCTTGTGTTAGGAGGACCGCAGTCCAATTCGGCCCAGGCACAGTGATACTACCTCAAAATAAGAAATCCAATTACAATCTGCAGGTATGGCACTAGTAGAGATGTTGTTTCACAAGTATAGGGTTTTGGGTTCAATCCTCCAGTAGCGCTAGGAATTTAAGTGTGTGCCAGAGTAAGAATTTGGCATCTCTAAAGTCAAGACTTTATACTTATTTCCATCTTTGTAAGAACTTCAGCTTCCTTATTTGGAAACCGAGCTGTTCAGTTAAGAGTGAGTAGATGAATTTTATTATTTAAAATTTCATTTAACTAAAATTGGAAAGATTAATGTCTCAGACACTACTCACATTTGAGATTCATTAGCCGCATATAGCCAGTGGGTAGCGAGTTAGACAAGGCATATATAGAATATTTCCATTATCACAGGTGTTTCTGTTAGAACTGTTTTAAAGCATGTTTCTGCTTATTAAGGGATGGTCTATGTTCATAAAATACATATACTACATAGATGGTACTCAGACTGAAGATCAGTCCAGAAAGGCTAGACACTCATGAAGTTAAGATATAGATATAAATTGTTCTACATAGGCACACTTATTTGTGAGGAGGAAGAGGATCAAACAGTCAATGTCAGCAGAATCAACCCTCTCAACTCTAGGAAAGAAAAGGTGGAAATTTTAGCATTTCTTTTTAGCTTTGCTTCTGTGATTGAAAATGGCTGTGTTATTCTCAATGGGGAATTTGTTGGAAAATATACATGTGTAATTATCATATTAGCTCACAGAAGAATTATTTTTTGTGCTTTGTAAATGTCACTTGGTATTTATATGTGACATTTCAATTTCTCCTGGTACAAATACAACACAAATATCTTTATATGGCTTCTGATTTATTGCTTTCATTAGCTTTGTTGTTCTTACAGCAGACATTTAAAAAAATAGTGGAAAAGTTAAGACTTCCTTGTGTTTTATACTCCCATTAGTACTCAGTAAGCTTAATAAACAGTGAGAATACAAGAACTATGTGAAGAAATTATATCTCCAATTAATTACTGGAGCTAAGAGAACTGGCTCTCCAGAATCTCAACTTCAGAATTCAAGAATGAGTTGGGAATAAGACAAGCAAACACAGAGATAGTAATTTGCACTGAAGTTGCTGTGCTGTCACAATGAACACCTGTTCTCATGCAATCTTTTGAATCCCACAGTTACCTTTTTGTGGTTTTTATTAGTATGACAAGATGACTGACTCTCCCAGATTTACAGTTGGAAATGTGTGGGACACATTCGTTTATTTATGGCATCTTCCTTAAAATTGTGCATCATTCACTTTGGTTCTCGGTGCCTTTTCCATCCTTGTTACAAGTATGTATTTCTACAAATGGAGACGCTGGTTCATCATTTGCTTTTAAATGTTTAAATAATGTGGATTTTGGAGGTTGTGTGATTTGCTGTAGAAGCAAAGTATTATGGGTAGGACCCTTTGGTCCATGTTGACGCTTCTTTGTGGAATACTTATTGGGGTCCTTACTCATGGACTCATGTGTAAGTAATTCCCCCCATATTCCAGTATAATCCAGTAGAGTGGGGCAATGCATTTGAAATTTAAAACATGCATATAACTCTTTTAAAATATACTTTTAAATATAATGACATATATAAAGGATTGTGTTTATATTTTTAATTTTAGTATTATTGTCAAGGTGATGCACAGAAGGGTTACAGTTACATAAGTAAGGTAGTGATAACAGTTCTTATCTAACTTATTACTCCCTCCCTCATTTTTCTTCCTCTTTCCCTCACTTTCTCAATCCCCCCCCCCAAGATGTACAGATCATTTCCAACATAGTGTTATGTTTGATTTCCTTTAAGTAAATATTTGTACTGTTCCTATCTTGGAGCTCCATGAGGTAAACACTGGAACACCGCAGTTAGACCCCTCTGCATTCATATATGTCTATACATATTTTCCTACAATTTGGGGTCATATATTTGTTTGATTACTCATTTGTTTATTGCTAAAACTGGAGTTTGAATACAGGGCCTGCACATTGTTCTCAGCTTTTCTTTTTACTCAACTCTAGCCACAGTTCCATTTCTGGCATTTTGGTGGTTAAATGGGGGCTGGCTTTGAACCATGATCCTCAAATCTCACCCTTGTCAGTAAGATTGCAGGTGTGAGCCTACTTTATAATTTGACTTTTCATCTCATTATATCATGCATATATTTCCTAACCAATAACATCCTTAGAAATTCCATACTGTTCTAAGAACATTATTTAAAATGAGTAAATGGGACTCCAGTGCTAATAAATTCCATAATTAATTAAACTGTCTCTATCCTTGAAAAACTTTGTTGTCTCCAAAATATTTCAATGGATCATCAAAGTACTTTTGGATTTTTCATTGTAGTATTTATTTTTTATAAAGAGATAAGCATTTGCTAGCTGTTAGAAAGAACCAAATACAAACATTCTTCTTACAAAATGATCCATCTTAACTTGGCTCATCTAAAACAGTAAGTTATTCCTCCCTGTGAAGTTATTCATTTTCCCAGCATGCAGTTCCAGTTTTGTAACTTTTACACAACTTACCCACTATAATGTCTTTGTCTAAAATCCTTCTTGCTATCATCCAGTTTTTATACAAACCTTTTCCATTGTATTTCATTGATAGGAAGGCATATTTAACTAATACAAACTTAATGTCATCATTTCCACGGCTATTTCCATTTTAGCCTTGATCAGAACTTGATTCTAACAAAATTTTATTTTAATGGAAGAATCAGAGCATCAATTGGAAGCCTGAGAGTACCCTTATGAACAAATGTTATCATTCATTGCTTAATTTTTCTTTTGGAATTTGAAGGCTAAAGATTACCTGTACATATATCCTCTGTTGTCACTGTATTTGATTCTGGTTCCCTGCATCTTGTGTATACATTTTTCTAATGTGGGGAGAGGAAGGAAATAACAAAATGCAGAAACAAGGATACAGGTTGACCAAATGTAACAATGAGATATACAATAAACTATGTTGAAAATGAACTTCACAACTTTGGGATAGGGGAAAGAAAGAGTTGGGAAAGTACAGAGGGAAGGAAATGTAGTGGGAAAACAAAGGAGGGGGTAAGAATGCTCGACAGGAAATGTACTCATTACCTTGCTGTAACTGTAACCCTGTAACCCCTCTATACAGTATCTTTACAATAAAAAACATTTTTAAAAAGATTACCAGCTCATACTCCCATGGATAATTTTCTATACCCCTTACATGCTTCATATGGCTCAAAATGGGAAACCAAAAAGAAAGCAACTTTCAATATAGATTTCTATTGTTGTAACACTGAGATGCCAAATGCATTGCCAAGTGCACAGAAACCCAGATTACAGACATTAACCTCTAGAATTCTGAGTTGTCTTCTTTGGCTGGAAATCTCTTAATTGTATTATATACAATATGAAGAAATGTCCTGAAAAAATATTCATGGATAAAAAACAGTTCTACAAAATCAAGAAAATCAACAGTTCTACAAAACCAAGTCAAAAAGAGGAAAATAAAACAAGAAAATTTTTATTCCTGTTTATATAAAGCAAGGATTTAACTTGGGTCTACCAATAGTCTGAAGAAAAACAATTATTTAAGTGAGTTCTTATTATTAACGTAGTAATATAATGACATACATGGTAAAATAGAACCTGATGATGAGCCAAGAACTCTGGCTGGGAAATTCAAGAAAATCTTTCTTGCACAATGTCATGATACATAGGAAGGGAGAAAACAAATACTCTGTAAAATGATGAAAAGTTTACGAAGTTCAGTAATCTCCAAATATTATGACCAAGGAATGTAAAGTATCAGGAACTAGGTAGCAGTAAATTGGAAAGTGAAATTGGAGTGATTGAAATGGCCATATAACTTGGTATTATGTCACTTTCTTAATATGTACAGGGCCCTGGGTTCAATCCCCAGCACTAAAAAGGAAGGAAGGAAAAAGACCAATTGTGAGGTGGGCCTAGCACCATCATAGATGTTTTATTCTCTAGCCCATGATTGTATACTGTTGATTACACATTATTACTGCATGGGAGATTTTAACAGTTCAGTTGCCCAAGTCCCAGCCATTTTTACTTGTGTGCATACAGATGTATCAACATCAGCTGATATGACGTGGGGGCACCAGTAAACACCCAGGACAGAGATATCATGATAGTACACATGAGTCTAGAACTTGAAAAAAAGTCTATGAGTCTTTTATTTCTGCAGAAAAATAAATGCACATGGTATGTTAGCCTAGGTATGGATATAGATTAGTCTGAGTTTAAATGTACCCATATACCAGTTTTGCAACCTTGAGTAAATTACCTACCTCTATTTACACCTCCATTTCCTGTTTTGGACATGGGAGGCAATGAGACTACAGTGCAAGTGTATTCACAAAGTGTTTTCTGGCTATGTATTTTAAAATTTATTATAACTGCCGTTAGTTGATTTGTTTATATAGTGTAAATTTGCACCAGGTGCTGATGAGCAAAGCAGAAGACGATGAAGTGTGCTGTCTTAGGTCTCTCAGGTACTTGATGTAATTCCTTATACTCCAAAATTTATGAAGTCAGAGTTGGACAACAGGGCAATTTTAAAACTTTTCTCTATGGAGCCTTAGCATTTTTCAATATCAGAAGGACTCCAGAAAGATGGAAAATTAAAATAGAGAAACCGGGGCTGGGAAGGTGGCTAAGTGGTAGAGTGCCTGCCTTGCATGCATGAGGCCCTGGGTTCGATTCCTCAGCACCACATAAGCAGAAAAAGCCAGAAGTGTGGCTGAGGGTCAAGTGGTAGAGCGCTAGTCTACAATTGAAGAGTTGAGGGACAGTTCCCAGGCCCAGAGTTCAAGCCCCACAACCGACAAAAAGAGAAAAGAAAAAGGGGGAAAATAAGAAACCACAACAGTCCTTTTCAACTGGCTTACTGTTAGTCCTTTTGACCTATGATGCCAAATTACCAGACACTGAATTGGTTATACACAACAAATTTATTTCTGCACTCTGGAGCCTGGAGGTCCAAGATTGCAATGCCAAGACAGTCAGGATTTTTTTTTTCCTGAGTGATGCACTGTACTAAAGATTAGGAGTCAAATCTATTTGGTTCTGTTTATTTAAATCCCAGTCATAAAGGCTTGCCTCCATGACTTAATTACCATCCACATACACACAAAGGCTCACTTCTGCCTCAAACTGTGATCCTCCTACTTCTGCCTCTTTTATCAATATGTGTCACGTTTGTTTTAGATGTTGATATATTCACCATACCAACAGCAAACCTCCTATACCTTCCAGAGTCTATGTCAGAAGTAGTTAGAATTATAGGCATGCACCATTATTTCAAGCTGAATTTTTCTAAAAATAAATCTTCAGTAGCTCTGCTAACAAAGAGATATTCACATAGTTATCTTTAGTCTTCAATTCTCTGCCTCTGGAACTTCTTTCTCATTTTTCTCCTCACTGAAGCCGGCAATTTTGTTATAACTCCAGTTTTGTTAATGCTTTCAAAATATTCCTTTTTAGTCTACATTCTTCATGCTTCATGATCTATATCATAGTGATTTTCCTTACCAAAAATATTTGTCTCAGCCAGGAGAGGTGACTGATGCCTACAAACCTGAGGGGCTGAGATGTAAAGACTTTAGTTGGAATCCAGCCAAATATTTTCTATCTAAAAGGAAACTGGGTGCTTCTTAATAACATAAAAAAAACATTATTTCATATTTGTTATAATAACATCTTACAAATTTACAAGTATTCATTTGATAACTTTAATAGAAACAAGGAATTCAACATGAATATCTCTCAGGAAATCCAAGTCATTCATTACAACCCTAATTTGTTTTGGGGAGAGTTGAAATCTCATTCAGAAAACATAACCAAGTGCCATTGTTACATTCTCCGTTCTGTCATTATCAAACATGCTTCAGAGGAAACAGAACTAAACAGATATGAGTCCTGGAACATATTGTAAATGCCAGCATTGAATGATCTCTCCATGGTAAGAAAATCTTCACAAATTTTCATGCTCCTGAACAGCCCATTCTGTTGCTTTGCTCTGTGCCTGGATGAGTTTTCCCATTTGTCCTTCTCTGGCACTTCTTCTAGGGCAGTGTGTGTCTTTTCCTTTATTCGGCCAATATGGAATCTTGTTTCCTCTTGCAAACATTCTGAGAAGCTATTGCCAGGCCACAAAAAGTACAAATAAAATTTTTATTCCATATTCTCCCCTCACAGTTCTCCTGACCTGAAAAACTGTTTACTGAACAAAATGGAACAATAATTGCACAGTGATACAAACCTGAAAGAACATTATTACACTACTCATAACACCAGAGAGGAACAAGTAGAGGAATCATTATCTGCGTGTCACCAGTATCAATCGACCTACTGCTTCCATGTTTAAGTGGAACAACTAATAGATGTTTTTCTAACTGCCAGTGGCTCACACCAGCAATCCTAGCTACTCAGGAGTCTGAGATCTGAAGATTGTGGTTCAAAGAGAGCCCAGGATAGAAAGTCCTTCAGATTCTTACCTCCAATTAACTACCAAAGAGCTGAAAGTGGTACTGTGGCTCAAGGGGTAGAGTTCTAACCTTGAGCAAAGCGGCTCAGAGACAGCATGTAGGCCAAAGAAACAGCACACACACAAAGATATATGCTTCTAGATTTCCTGACTATATTCTTTTTCATAAGATGAAGATTTTGTAAGTCAAATAATCTTTTTTTGGGGGGGGTCCGGTCGTGGGGCCTGAACTCTGGGCCTGGGCACTGTCCCTCAGCTCTTCAGCTCAAGGCTAGCCCTCTACCACTTGAGCCACAGCGCCACTTCCAGCTTTTTCTTTTTTGCTTATGTGGTGCTGAGGAATCGAACCCAGGGCCTCATGCATGCAAGGCAAGCGCTCTACCACTGAGCCACCTTCCCATCCCAAGTCAAATAATCTTGATGCCAATTAATAGCTATGCTGTCTTGGGCTTGTAATCCTCAACTTCATCTTCCTTGCCTGTACAATTAAGAAATTTTGCAAAAGTGGTGCAGTGGGCGAATCCAGTCATAATGTATGTGTGTGAAAATGTAACCAGGTAAATTGAGGGGGTGGTGTTGGGAAAGATAGAGAAGAATGATCAAATTGGTGACATACTTCAAGATGTACTCACAAACTGACATATTAAATTAAAGCTCCTCACAATAAAAAAATTAAAAATTAAAAAATTAATACTCCTTTGTTAGGGCCAAGACTCTGAGTTCAAGCCAAAGTACTAGCACAGAAAAAAATAAAGAAAAGCTTTCAGAAGCTCTTAGCCCACTGTGGTGATAGGCCAGATCAGCTAAGTGCATGTGGCTCACGCATGTCCTCCTACCTCATCAGGAGGCTGAGATCTGAGGATCGTGGTTTAAAGCCAGCCCAGGCAAGAAAGTCCTGGAGACTGATCTCCAAGGAACCACCAGAAAACCAGAAGAGGTGCTGTGGCTAAAGTGGTAAGCTGAAGAGCTGAGGGACAGTGCCCAGGCCCAGAGTTCGAGCACCATGACAAACACCTGCTTGGACCTCACTCTGTGGCTCTAGACAGAGTACTTTCTAATGGGCCCCTAGGATCGGGTCTCCCAATGTCTAGGTGTCTTCAGAGCAGCCTCTTTGGTGGCCTTTGTGTATGGGATGGGCCACAGTATCAGAGAAGGGTCCAGCCTTGGGGCATGGAGGTTATCAGCCGGGTCATCAGAATGGCATCAGTAATGGGTGCAGTGTGCATCTGAGCAGTAAACTGATGTCTCAGACCACGGTACTTGGCCAGGAGGGGCAGGAGTTGCAAGATGGCACAGCAGGTAACACCCACTCATGCGGGTATCACAAGAGCCTAAATCTGTCATGCACACCTTGGGCAAGTGTTCAGTTGGGCTCATGAAAGAGTTGTAGGATCAGGAATCCATAGCTGGCTGGCTGATGCTTGTAGCAGTTGCTATCCCAGGAGTCCCATGTCTTGGAGCCCTGCTTTCCTCTCCAGTGCTTGGGGGCAGATGAAGGTCTGCAATCCTGGACCGACTAAAAAGGAGCATCCATAGTGTCCTTCCCTTGGTCCTATGGTCCTGTGCATGGATGGAGTGGCAGATTCCATGGACCTTACTGCCATGGCTCAGACCCACTCAGCCCAAGAAGGTCTTAGAAGAAACCACTTGATCTGCCTTGAGAGTTTACTATGACTATGCCTTAGGACTGCCCCCAGTTCTAGCTCGGCTCATCATTACCACCTTCCTCTGTGTGTGTGTGTGTGTGTGTGTGTGTGTGTGTGTGTGTGTGTGTGTGTGTGTGTGTGTGTGTGTGTGTGTGTGTGTGTGTGCATGTGCGTGCATGTGCATGCATACAGATGCACCCGTGCATCTTGGTGCTAGCCCTTGAACTCAGGGCCTGGGCTCTGGTCCCTCAGTTTTTTTTGTTCAAAGCTATCACACTACCACTTGAACCATTGCTTTTCTTACAGCTTTTGGGTGGTTATTTGCAGACGAGAGTCTCACACACTTTTCTAGCCGGACTGGCTTTGCATGGTAATCCTCACATCTCAGCCTCCTGAGGAGCTAGGAAAAGGACAGCATCAGCTATTAGCATCTGGCCACATTTTCCTTCTTGGCTAAAACAGAGTACCTCTCTCCTAGCCGAGTACCCATCTGCAGCTATCCCTCCTACCCCAGGCTTCAGAGGAAACATTCCCTTCCCTGAGGACAAAGAAATAAGATCAAGTTTGAGCTTTATGTTCTCCACACAGTCAGGGGCTGCTGGGAGCTCATGTGGAGGTCAGAGGATCTAAGGCAGGGAAAGTAGACAATGTTTTACAACAGAAGAGAGTATGAGAAATCATCCTTGTAGCTAGATGCCAGTGGCTCATTCCTATAATCCTACCTACTCAAGACTGATGCCTGAGGATCAATCAAGATTTAAAGCTAGCCTGGGCAGACTCTTCTCTCCAATAAGTCACCAAAAAGCTGGGAAGCAGAGCTACTATAGTTCAAGTGGTACAGCACCAACGTTGTGCAAACAAGCTAAAGGATACCACCTAGGCTCTGAGTTCAAGCCCCGGGAAAACACACACACACACACACACACACACACACACACACACACACACACACACACACACACACAGTTACATGTGCACATACATGCACATACTCACGGTAATATCTTTAGCAGTTGCCAATGGCTCATCCCAGCTACTCAAGAGGCTGAGCTCTTAAGATGGCAGCTTGAAGCCAGCACTGGCAGGAAAGTCCATGAGACTCTTCTCTTCACTAAACTACTAAAAAAGATGAAAGGTGATCTGTGGCTCAAGTGGTACAGTGTTAGCTGAAGGACAGTGCCTAGGCCCTGAGTTCCAGCTCTGAGATGTTTTTACTTAATAGACACCCTTTGCCATCCCCATCGCCACAGGCCAGAAATCCAGATTTTGGTCATCCTAGATCTCACTTCCGCTACTGCCACTTCCACAGCACTGCCACAAATGGTCTGTGTGTGGCCAGCACTGGATTAAGAAGTGAACATGCACAAGGGGGGGCAGACCCAGGTCAAGGCAAATGCCCCAGAACATTGAGGTATTGGCCATACCACTCGCTCACCCCCCAGTTCCCTGGCCCTGGAATCTGAAGTCTGTGCCTCTGTATTCTGGGCATCTGGAATTGTCTAAAAGGAACTAGAGAGGCCCAGCTGGGGCCAGAAGATAGACTTTCCTGTGGTAAGGTACGTTGACATTTCCTAGACACTGATGGATACTTCCATGCCACCTTGGCCTCACTGCCCATGTAGTCCCACAAGCTCCTTGGAAGGGCGGCCTTCAGTCAGCTATAATGCTCAACTTGGCCAAAGCCACTGGCAACCACCCTTCCCCAACTCCACTGCCAGCCTCCAAGGAGGGACATGTAGCCAGAGGCCCAACTGAGGCAAAGGACAGGGGACAGGACATTGCATGACTGAGCCCCTGTACCCTCCCCACCTTGTGGCAGGGGAGAACCTATGCCAGCAGACCCTGCTAACCCAGAATCCCCTGGAGATAGCCAAAGATATGGATAACCAGACTTGAGCCCCAAAGAAAAGCTGGAATATACAGGTTTCTGGCAATTTAAGACTCATTTTAGACCCTGATAGGGGCTAAAGGCAAGATTGCTGTGGAGGAGGGGCATCAGAAAGAGGCAGATAGGCACCCAGGAAGGGGACAGAGAAAGATGAGGAAAAAATTCTCTCTCTCTCTCTCTCTCTCTCACACACACACACACACACACACACACACACACACACACACACACACACACACACACACACACACACACACACACACACACACACACACACACACCAAAACCAAACACGGGTAACCCAAGGCTTCAGCAGTCCCTGAGCACCTGAACATCCCAACCCTTGAGAATATGGCACTATCACCCTCAGACAACCTGTAGACAAAACTCATAGCCTCTCACATGTCTAGAATGGCTCTTGACACAGCATGCCATTTCCTACAGTACACAACACTAGGTAGAAAACTCAGCTACCTTATTCTTGGTTGTTGGTCATGGGGTTTGAACTTTGGGTTTGTGCGCAGCTCCTCAGCTCTTAAATTGAAGGTGCACGGTCTAACACTTAAGCCACCTAGCAACTTCCGTTTTTCTGTTGGTACACTGGAGATAAAGTCTCACAGATTTTCCTTCCCAAGATGTGTTTGAATCGCGATCCTCAGATCTCAGCTTCCTGAGTATCTAGTATGACAGTTGTGAGCCACTGGCAATGTCTGGCTTCAGCCACCTTCTTATACCCAGGGGAAACCCTACTTAGTCAGGCCACAAACCACATGTAACCCTTCACTTCAGACTTTGACACCAGTATACAAAACCATTCTTCCATGGATGGAGAGAATATAAGTGACATTACCCACACACCTCTATTCCCATTCGCCCACTCCCTGCCTAAGAAAGGCCACGAACTGTGGAGTTCTTGGTAAGGCAACGCCCACCATGCTGTAACTTCACACTTGGGCAAATCTGGGGAGTTCTTAGAAATGTCTGTACACTGAGGCCAGCAACTGGTCTCCCAACCACAGAAACCCCACTACTTCACCATATCTTGCAGGCAAGGAGTGTCTTCCATTCTTGGTTTTTTTTTTTTTTTTTTTTTTTTGGTTGAAGGGCTTGAACTCAGGGCTTGATGATGAATTTTGCTCATGACCAGTGCTCTACCATTTGAGCCATAGTGCCGCTTTTGGTTGGAGATTGAAGATGAAACTCTCATGGGATTTTCCTGCAGTTGCTGGGGAAACAAGATCCTCTGGATCTCAGCCTCCAGAGTAGCCAGTATGACAGGCATGAGCCATCGGCGCATGGTTTATGGTGTGTCATTCTCTAGAATTTCCAACTAGTCCTCCTCTAGACACTACCACCTAGTCACTCCTCTAGATCCCTCAGGGACAGCAAAGGAGGCTCGGAATCTGGGTAGGGCCATAGGCATTTAAGGGCTCCTTCCACATCGTTATCCCTCTCTAAGCTCCCATCCACCTCCTCTGGATGGCCTGGTCATCTGGTGCAGATCAGACCCACTAGGACTTCTGGGTTCTGCCCTGTATGCCCCCACCCCACCCAACCTGTATCTGAGGATTTCTAGGGCCAGTTGCTACATGTCCTGTTGGAAGATGATGGGAGGGTTGCTGATAACTGGGTCTAAGGGATCCTAGGGAAGAAGGTGTCCAGCTCCCCTGTGTCAAAGAAGGAGACACAAAAAATGGATGGATCTACCAAGAGCTACAAGGCATAGCCATCCACCTGTGACCAAGGTCCCTCAGAGTGCTGTTTTATGTTGACAGTCCTGGGGCTTGACCTCGGGGCCCAGACGCTGTACCTAAGCTTTTGCTCTATGTGAGCGCTCTTCCACCTGAACCTAGGTGCCACTTCTAGGAATCAAACCCAGGGTTTCATGTGTGCTAGGTGCGCCCACTACTGCTAAGACAACCCTGGATCCAAACCTGGATAGCTTTTCTTCTGTAACCCTTCAGGCCTGTCTCAGGAAAGTCTTTCACATCTGTACCGTGTGTCTCAGCAGCAGCCCTGGCTGGAAATGAACATGCTCCTCTATGTTGTCCTTTATGTACAGCTTCTTTGCTCTCTGTGATTCCTGTCAGATCTTCCTTGTTAAGCATGATCCCTTTTCAAGTGCTGCTTCTAAGAAGCCTGCTCCAATTACCCTGGAAGAGTGGGGTCTTCTCTGCTCTGCAGGCTGCTGGCTTTGTCACGCTCTGCCTTCCTGCTCATGTGGGTTGAGAGCACATGAAGGGGAAGGCCTGGCTTCCACCACTCAATAACTGAAGGCTCTGATACACTACCCAGGGACCGGTGTTGTATCACACTTTGTGAGAGGGCTCTCGAGGCCCAGGCAATCTGGGGGCAACAAGATAGGTCCATTTCTTTGTGTGGGCTTGAACTCAGGATCTGGGAGCAGTCTCTCTGAGTTTTTGTGCTCAAGGCTGGTGCTCTACCACTTGAACCAAAGCTCCACTTCTGAATTTTTGGTGGTTCCATGGAAAGAAGAGTCTCACCAGCTTTCCAGCTTATGGCTGGCTTTGATCTCTGACCCTCAGATGTCTGCCTCCCAAGTAGCCAGGACATCAAGTGTGAGCATGAGCCAGAGGTGACTGGAACCAGAGCCTTTCTTTTGAGCTTCTGTTTATCTCATGTCAACTAGCAATCTCTAGTTAAAATACACAGTTACAGGGGATCAAGTTCCTCTCCTAGTTCAGTTAATCCAAGGAGATAAAGTGTCTTTGGAAAAGGCTAGTCTGAGTTGGCCTGGGTGAGCGCAGGCGTGCGCACGCGTGTGCACGCTCGTGTGTGTGTGTGTGTGTGTGTGTGTGTGTGTGTGTGTGTGTGTGTCTGTGTGTCTGTGTGTGTCTGTGTGCATGTGTATCTAAGTTTCGGGGATACCTACCCTATCTCTCCAGTGCCTCATCCTCCCAAAGGTGAGTACATCCAGGATCCCCAGCCCAAGAAATGCAGGTAGGAGAGGGTTTATAAGGTCATATCGAGTGGAATGATCTGACTTCGATCCTGCAAGTGAAGCCTGGAAAGATAATGGAGAGAAGGAGAGGTTTAGAGGAACATCAAGAGAAGCCCATTACCTTTGGCTACAAGTACCAGAGAGAAGACTCAATCCACCCTTCTTGAAAGTAAGATAACTGGTGCACACTATTCATTTATTTCATTATTTTTTTGTGAGTCCTAGGGCTTGGATTCAGGGCCTGGGTGTCATGCCTGAGTTTCTTTTACTCAAGGCTTAGGCTCTACAACTTGAGCCACAGCACCATATCTGGCTTTTTTTTGGGGGGGTGGGGTGTTGGTTTATGTGAGATAAGAATTTCACAGACTCTCCTGCCTGGGCTGGCTTTGAGTCGCGTCCATCAGACCTCAGCCTCCCCAATAGCCAGGAGAATGTGTGAGAACCACCGGCACCTGATCACCACCATCTATTTATAATCCCCTAGGGCCAGTGCTGGACCACCTGCACTGCACCCCCCTTGTTGTGAGTGGGAAGCAGACATGGGTGGGTTTGATACTTCAACAGCCTACGTACCTTTGAGCATTGTTCCAGTTCAGTCTGATGGCGGCTTCCTCGTCATACACAGCAATGACCTGGCTCTGTCACAGAATAAAATGTCCCCCAGGAGGTGTCAATTCTGGGGTCTTTCCTCTTCACAGCACCCCCACTCCCTGAAACAACACACCCCAGAAAAGCAAAATAGACATAGAGTGAATTCATTTTCTTATAACCAGGGTCTGGCCAGAAAGGTAGCAGTGGGGAATCCCGATCCATACCAGCCTGAGCATATATTAAGTTTCTATCTTGGAAATGCCCAAGACAGAAAGTCTTGGCTCAAAATGGTAGAAGACCTGACTGGCAAGCCTAAAACCTTGAATTCAAACCCTAATATGCTAAAAAGAATCAGAGGACCCATTCCAGAGGCTCATGACAAAAATCCTAGCTACTCAGGAGGCTGAGATCTGAAGATCATAGGTCAACCTCTAAAATAGGTTTGGCCTCGGCCATCAGACATCATGATGAGAAGACCCAAAGTCTGACCCATGACTGTGCGCTCCATACTAAGAGGGATTTCATACTTACTAAGTGCTGGCCATGCTTTGTGTCCCCCTGGGGAGCCATCCCCTGCGGGCCCAACCCCCAGTTCCTCCCAAGCTCCCTCTGCCACCAATAAGGCCCAAGGGAGTAGTCAGCTCCAGGGCACACAGATACCTTGGTCTTATAATTTAATGGTGCTGAGTTCCCATCAAGCATCTCTCCCTTCCAGGTCCCCAGAACTCAGCCAGAACAGGCGGAAGTTACCAAAGGGTCCAGCACTCATTGTTACAGCCCACATCTACACACACACACACACACACACACACACACACGCATGAACACACACACACACACACACACACACACACACACACACACACACACACAACCAGCAGGGGTGGTTCATGTTTGTCTTCCTTGCTACTCAGAATGCTGAGGTTTGAGGATCACGTTTCAAAGCCAGCCCATGCTGGAAAGTCTGTGAGGCTCTTAACAACAGTGAACCACCAAAAAGCCAGAGGTGGAGCTGTGGCTCAAGTATCAGAACAATATCTTTGAGCACAAAAGCTCAGGAACAGAACCTAGGCCCTGAGTTCAAGGCCCAGGTCTTCTACCTCCAAACACACACAGACACAGACACAGACAGACAGTCAGAAAGACAGACAGACAGACACACAAGCACACACACACACACACACACACACACTCACACACACACACACACACACACACACACACACACACACACACACACACACACACACACACACACACACACACACACACGGACAGCCCAAGGATTCAGCAGCTCCTGAGAACAGAACCATGAACTCTCTCCATTAGGATCACATCCCACCCTCAAGAAGGTGGCACTACAGACATCAGACCCACTATAGACAAACCAGTAAGCCTCTCACGTATCTGGAATGTCTCATAGTCCACCATGGCAGTTCCTACTGTACACACTACTATGCAGAAAACTTAGCCCCCTCTTTTTTGTAGTTGGTCATTGAAAGACCCCAGACTCCTGGGATACTTTCGTCAATGGGAGGGCACCCCAGAAAACTCAGACTCCAGGCCAGGAGATGCAATAAGCAAGAGGTGTTTATTTGACGTTTGCGCAAACGGACTCTCTGTCCCGAGCAGACAGGGAGCCCCCAGCAGCAGTTACAAGCCTTTTTAAAAGCAAAAATCACAAGATTAACGCATAACACAAAGCATCCCATGATTGGTCCATTTAAAGGTCATCATATATGCCAACAGTCACTTTGCCACGTGGGAAATTTTGTAACACTCTTTGTAAAATGACTGGCCCATGGTTGGTTTAAGGGGGGGTTTACATGGTTACAGGCCTATGATTGGTTGACATTTGGATTAGCTTGTGGTCTTGCCAGGTGGTCGTTAAATCAAGGTCCTGTCTGGGGAATTTCTAAATGGGAACTGAGGAACACATACTGTCTGTTCTTTATCTACGACCACTGACCTTGTCCTGGGGCCGGCATCTGGTCCCTGAAACTTCTTTACTCATTTTTGGGAAGGGAAGGGTCAGTGCCAGTGTAAACAAGTTTACAGAAGCAGAATCAGCAGTTAGCAAATTAGCAAATGCTAAAATGGACGCAGCCCTATTTTTTCTAATTCTTCAGTCATGAGGATTGAACTCGGCCAGGGCGCTGTCCCTCATCTCTTCAGCTGAAGGTGAGTGCTCTCCCACTTGAGCCACAGAGCCAATTCCTGTTCTCTTGTGGTCCATTGGACATCAGTTCTCACAGACTTTTCTGCCCATGATAGCCTGGAACTATGTTTTCACATCTCAGACATCTGTGTAGCGAGGATGTGAGTTGTGAGGCATCAGCGGCTTCTGGCTTCAGCCACCTTCACATACCCAGAGGAAACCCATCCTGGTCAGGCCACAAAATTCTTGCAATCCTTGACTTCAGACTTTGTCACCCAACATCCA
Source organism: Dipodomys merriami (assembly GCF_024711535.1). Classification (NCBI taxonomy): domain Eukaryota; kingdom Metazoa; phylum Chordata; class Mammalia; order Rodentia; family Heteromyidae; genus Dipodomys; species Dipodomys merriami. Next base: position 43,995 of record NW_027203437.1, on the reverse strand, counting down.
AATCTATCCTTCAATGGAGAGAATACAGACACAACAATCCCACCCCTAAAACCATTCGCCCACTCCCTGCCTGTCACAGGCCATGACTTCTTGAAGCTGTGGCTTCAAACTGGGGCAAACTTGGGGAGTTCTTAGAAATGTTTGTATAGTGAAGCCTGCACCTTGTCTCTCAACCAAAACACCCCCCCTCCTCTTCCCCCCCACCCGGCCACACTTCCACCATCCTTTGCAGTTGTGGAGCTTGAACTCTGAGTATGGGTGCTGTCCCTGAGCTCTTCAGCTCAAGGCAAACAATCTATTACTTGAGCCACAGCACCCCTTCAGGTTTTCTGGGTGGTTCATTGGAGATAAGAGTCTCAGGATCTTTCCTGCCGAGGATAGCTTTGAACTGTGATCCTCAGCTCTCAGCTCCTGAGTACCTGAGATGGCAGCCATGAGCTACTGGCACCCGGCCAAAGATACTTTTCCATTCCTTTCACCCTGTCCCCTCAGGTAATTGAGATCTAAGGATTACAGTTGAATGCCACCCGTGGCAGCAAAGTCCATGAGAACACTTTTCCTACAATTAAACACCCAAAAAAGTTGGAAGTGGAGCTGTGGCTCAAATGGTAGAGTGCTAGCTTTGAGCATCAAAGACAAGGGATAAGACCCAGGCCTAGCTTCAAGATTTTTCTAGCAAAGACTCACCCAAGAAAGTGAAACAGGTGGGCACACAGGAGCTCAAAGCTCACACATAATACTCAAGACTTCCAGAACTGACCCCATTCTCTGATTCTCTAGATTCTATGTCTTACACAGTGGCAGTCTTATATGGGACTGACCATGCACCAAGTTATGATATTAAAGTACAATCTCATACTGAGGATCCCCTGACCTTATCAAGGACTCAGGATCTCTCATTGTCCTGCCTTGACACTGGGCAGCAAGGTGAGTCCTAGTTATCCAACCACAGGATGTGGGAATGGAAGGATTTCTCGGCCAAGGGACTGGAGGGATCTAGGTCCCTCTCTCTAAGGAAAAAGGAGAAAAGGGCTGATCCATCCTAAGAAAGTTCGTGGGTTTTGAGTATCCTCAAAGCAACAACACTGCTCTGAGCCCAGTTCCTCTTGTTTTCCCACCAGCCTCCCCATGCTTGCCCCACCTTCAGTCAGCCCTCTCTGAATCCCAGATCTGCCAGGTAGACTAAAGGCTGAGCCAGCAAAGAGACCCACATCTGCCTCTGAGAATGGCAGTCACGTGGTCCTAGCACCCCCTAGAGGAAGTCCCGCGTCCCAACTCCCACCTCATTCCCTGGCTGTCCTCTGCTTTGTCTCTGGTGGAGGAATGAAAACCGGGGGTGTCATCTTCAGATTCAGCCATTGAAAGTCCCAGTCCCCAAAGATGTACTGCACAGGCATCCTGCAGTGGACAACAGCCAGGCAGTCAATAGTGAACCCAAGGAGGCAGGCTCTTAATAGAAGTGTGGCTGGGTCAAGCACTCTATAACTTGTGATCTGTGTTGTCAGGCAAGGTCATGGCTCCAATGTCCTGACATACCTGACCTACGATCGTCCTCCCCCTTCATCTTCCTGCTTATCCCTTGCCCTGCCCCTGAAACTCCCTCACCCCAACACCTCCCTAGCCCTTAGACACTTTCTTATTATCTGACTAGAAAATAACTTGCTGGGGCCAGGATGATTGAAACTTGGTGACTCACCGTGAGCCCTGAGGCTGCTTCTCCCCAGCAATTGGTGACCACAGAGCTCCTGGATATCATGAAGTTGCTGAAGGTCAGTGGTTTACTCCTACATACTGGCTTTAGGCTCTGAAATGCTACCCACAGGAATTGTGAATGGATGGCTCTCTCAATCCAGGGACTCAAAACCAAGGCTCGCATGCTCTCTTCTTCCTTCCTTTCCTCTTTTTTCCCCTTCATCCTTCCCTCCACTCTCTCTGATTCCTTTTTTTCTTTTTATTTTTTTATTGTTAAAATTATGTTCAGAGGGGTTATAATTACATGGGCAAGATAATGAGTACATTTCTTTCTTTTTTTATTGTGAGAATACCATACATAGGAGTTACAATTACATGGGCAAGATAACTCGTACATTTATTATCAAACATTGCTGTCATCTACTTGTTTCCCCTTCCCATCCCTTCCCATACTCCTCCACTCCCACACCCAATCCTCCCCCCCACTCCCAAGCAAAGTTGTTAAATTCGTTTTTTCGACATAATGACTTGTACATCTCATTGTTGCAAAGGTTCCACCTGTATACCTAGTAAAATGATTTGTTTCTTTCCCTCCACAAATTACACCAATATCAAATACAGTGAAATACATAGGGGAGGGACATTCAAAGCAAGATAGAAATCATCTGATAAATATGATAGTAACAATTGCATGAAAGGAAAAAAAAACAAAAAAAATATTTGAATACTTATCTTGGGGTATATTCCACTAACATCAACTTCTCTGACCTTTTCTGCTTGACTCAGACATATACTAGTTATTGCAAATAAGGGAAACCATGGGACCTATGTTTCTTTGGGACTGGTTTATTTTGCATAATAGAATTTTTTCCAAGTTTTTCCATTTCCTAACAAATGGGGCAATATCATTCTTTCCGATGGAGGCATAGAATTCCATTGTGTATATATACCACATTTTCTTGATCCGTTCAACTACTGAGGGGCAACTGGGTTGCTTCTATATCTTAGCTATAGTAAATAATGCTGCAATAAACATAATTGCGTAGGTAGCTTTAGTGTGGCCTTGTTTGTGATAATTTGGGTAAATGCCCAAAAGTGGGATTGCTGGGTCATAGGGAAGCTCTATGTGGAGTCTTTTGAGGAACCTCCATACTGCTTTCGAAACTGGTTGAACATGTTTACACTCCGACCAACAAAGCAGTAAGGTTCCCTACTGTCCACATCCCCTCCAGCATCTATTGTTATTAGAGTTCTTGACTATATCCATTCTAACTGGGGTGAGGTGGCTAGGGAGGTTGAGCATTTCTTCATGTGTCTATAGGCTATCCTTCATTTCTCTTCAGATAAGTTTTTCTTTAAGTCTTTAGCCCACTTAATTGTTGGGAAGGTGTTTCTTTGAAGATTTGTTGTTGGGGATTTATTTTTTTTTTTGAGTTCTAGGCATATTTTAGATATGAGACCCTTGTCTGTTGTATGGCTCGTGAAGAACTTCTCCCAATCCGTGAGCTATCTATCGATCTTGGTAGCTATGTCCTTTGCCATGCAGAAGCTCTGCAATTTCATGCAATCCCATTTGTCCAACTTTTCTTTGATGTGTTGTGTTTCTGGGTCTGTATTAAGAAAATTTCAGCCTGGGCCAAGGAGTCCTAGGGTGTCTCCTATTCAGAACCAACACTGTTTTGTTAATTCTTTTTCTTTTTTGATTCTAATTCATTTAATTCTGATTTAATTTTAATTATTTCTTTCTGTCTAGTAGATTGGGGTTTATCTTGCTTGTCTTTTTCAAGGAGGCTCAGCTGTTCATTAAATTGTTAGTTTCAGATCTCTCCAATTTGTTGATGTAGAAACTCAGAGCTATAAACTTGCCTCTGAGTATTGCCTTTCTGTGTCCCAGAGGAGCTGGTAGTTTGTGTGCTCATTTTTGTTGAATACCATGAACACTTGAATTTCCTTTCTAATATCTTCCATGACCCACTGGTGATACACAGTGAGTTGTTCAGCCTCCATGTGTTACTTTCTTTGTTGGCTTTTGGTGTTTAATTCTAATTTTATTCTCTTGTGGTCTGAGAGAATGCAAGGTATGACTTCAATGTTTCTAAATTTGGACAAGTTTGCTTTCTGGCCTAACATGTGCTCTTTTTTGGAAAATATTCCATGTGCTGGTGAGAAGAATGTGTATTCTGATGCTGCTGGGTGAAATATTCGGTAGATGTCTGTTAAATCTATTTGATCTATACAGTTATTTTTGTCTGCGGTCTCTCTGTTGATTTTTTGCTGAGTTTATCCATGTAGTGGAGATATTGGTGTGTTTATGTCCCGGACAATTAATGTCTTTGGATCTATTTGAGATTTGATAGAAAGTGTTTCTTGCACAAATTTTGGTGCTCCATTGTTTGGAGAATAGATATTTAGAATTGTAATATTCTCCTGAAGGACAGATCCCTTAATTAGTGTATAGCGACCTTCTTTACCCCTTCTAACTAATTTTAATTTGAAGTCTATTTTATCTGATATTAGGATTGCAACTCCTGCCTGTTTATGAGGAACTATTTGCTTGGTAGATTTTGTTCCAGCCTTTCACATTCAAAATGTGTTTGTTTTTATGGGCAAGGTGTGACTACTGAAGGCAACAGATAGAAGGATCTTGCTTTTTAATCCAACTAGACAGTATATGTTGCTTAATTGCAGAGTTAAGCCAGTTAATGTTAAGAGATAGGATTAAGAGGTATTTAGGAGTTCCTGCCATTTTATCCACTTTCTTGGGAATTGCGGCACCTGGGTTCTTCCTATGGTTCTTGAATTCTCAGTTTGGGTGTGGTATCATTGCCTTTACTGTGGTCCTGTTGGTTTTCTATGTTTAGGACATTTTAAGTACCTTTTGTAGGGCTGGTTTGGTGGAGATATATTATTTCCATTTTTCTTTGCTATGGAAGGTTTTTATTTGACCTGAGGTTATGAAGGAGAGTTTAGTTAGGTAAAGTATTCTTGGTTGATAGTTGTTTGTCTTTAGTGCATGCCAGGCTCTTCTTGCTTTGATTGTCTCTGCTGAGAAATCTGAGGTGATTCTAATTGGTTTCCCATTATAGGTGATTTATCTTTTCTCCTTCACTGCATTAAGGATCCTTTTCTTGGTCTGAATTGATTCTTTGCGGATTATAATGTGACGGTAGGATGTCCTGTTCTGGTCTGGTCTATTTGGAGTTCTAAAAGCTTCTTGTATCTGAATGGGCCTATCTTTTTGCACGTTTGGGAAGTTCTCGGCTAGGATCTTGTTAAACAAATTTCCTAGACAATTAACTTCTGTCTCTAGGTGTACCTCTACACCCATTATGCTCACATTAGGCCTTCTGATGGTGTCTTCCAAGTGTTGAAATAGATCTATCTTATTTCTTGGACTTGTCTTGGATGGTATATTCTTTCTCTATAATATCTAGGTTGTCTTAAATCCACGAGTTTTGATCTTCTGCATTGTCTAACATACTGCCAAGACTTTCTACTTTGTTTGTTTTTTCTCTTCTAATTGATTGGCTTTAATGGCTTCAAATTCTTTGTTGTAACTTTGTTTTAGATCTTGTGAGAACTTCTCTACTTCCTTAATTTGATGTTTCGTGTTTATTCTCAAATCAGTTAGTAGATTTGTTATGGTTTCCTTGGACTCTCATTCCTTCTGACTGGCTCCACTGAGCAGCCCCTTCCCGATCTCCCTGATTTTTTGGGGGGGAGGCATCAGGTCATGGGGCCTGAACTCTGGGCCTGGGTGCTGTCCCTCAGCTCTTCAGCTCAAGGCTAGCACTCTACCACTTGAGCCACAGCGCCTCTTCTGGTTTTTTTCTTTTTGCTTATGTGATGCTAAGGAATTGAACCCAGGACCTCATGCATGCAAGGCAAGCACTCTATCACTGAGCCCCCTTACCAGCCCATGTCTCCCTGATTTCTTTCAGCTCTCTGTTTTTGTATTCCATGAATGCCTCCATTGATATTTATCTATTCTCAGCCCTATCTCTCAGTCCCTGTATTTCTCTTTGATTAGCAACCTCATGTTCATGCATTTCCTGTAGTTCTCATTGTATGTTCTCAGCCTGTTCACACCATTGCTGACTTGCTCTTTGTCTGTTCTCAGCCAGCTCACGTAATCGTTATCTATCTCTTTGACTGATCTGAACCTGCTCACACAATTCCTTTATTTCTCTTTGAGTGTTCTCAATCTGCTCAGGAAATTCCTATATCAATCTTTAAGTAGCTTCCTCATGCTCATGAGACTCCTGTACTGATCTTTGGTTTGCCTCCTCTCTCTCCCTATCATGCTCACACTGAGAACTTTGCATGTCTTCACTCTTTTCATTTATACTGTTTACATGCAGTGTTTGTAGAGCTTTTTGGGAACTCTCTTCTGCATTATTCATTATCTCATCTCTCTCCTGATTGTAAAGAGTGGGAGTTGAGATCCCCGGGATTGCCATTTTTCTTGTGTTTCTTCAGCTTGTTCCGCCCATTTGGGATGAGAATAACACCAGTTTTGTGCTAGAACACTATAAAATAGTGTTTGATAGGTAACTATCAAACAAAGTCTGTAGTTGCACAGTCAAAATCTGCAGATACAGTCTTGCTCAAGAGATACAATCTATTGAACATTAAACAACTATGTCTTAATGGCCTAAGAATAGCAAAGGAGAATTTGGCAACCAGAAATTATTGTATTTAGTGAAAATGTGGGGAAAAATAGTATTAGAGGGATGTGGGAAGATGAGGGAGAGTTGAATTAACCATGTCCTCATCTCAAAGAGGGAAATGGATTGGACAGAATGATAGCAGAGAGAGGAAAAAAGGAAAAAAGAAAAAGAAAGAAAAAATAAGGAAAAAGAAGAAAAAGAAAAAAGAGAGAGAAGAAAATAATGGAAAAACAAATATTTACAATTAAAAAGTGAAACCCTTAAAAACTGCAAGTTTGACGGAATAGTATTCAGAGAAGAATGAGGACGGGATGAGAGGAGGGAGGGATAGAAAGGAGACATGAACAAGTAGAAAAATGAAAATGTTTAAAATATTATATGTTTATAAAGTGGTAATACTGCTATTAAAAAATTAAGTCTAAGAGGTTTTGAATTAACAAATTTCTGGATTAAGTGTGTACACAATGGAGGATAAGATCTAATAATCGATGACGGGTATATTTGAGAGTCAGCAGAACAGCAATTAAGTCATGCAGAAAAGAATGACAAAGAAGAAGTGAAAATAATGAGAAAAGAAAGAAAAAGAAAAGGATCAAAAGGTCAATACAGAAAAAAAAGCACACACATATACACCTAAAATAAAATTTATATGAGGAAAAAATAATATAAAACAAAAAGTTTTAAAAATTAAAGTTAAAAAAATTAAAAATAAGGTACAATAAAAGGTCTATTCTGTATCTCCCTTGTGTCCATAACCAGTCTCTTGGTGGAGTCTCTGGTCTGCTTGTGGTGTTTGGTTTTCCTGCGGCTTGATCGGTTAATTAAGTCAGTTTGTTTGGGCATGCTGAAAAATGCTCTGCTTTTCCCAGGATTTTGTGATCCTCCTCCCAGGCTAGTTCAGTGGGAGAGGGATCTGTTTTGAGTATCGCAGAAGAGGGAGATGGCTGTGCCATGAGGCTAGGTTCTGGGTTGAGTTGAGGCCTTTCAGCAAACAGTAGGTCTTCCTTGAGGGGCTAGCTTCTGAGACATTCTCAGAATCCAGCCTCGAGCCTTTCTCAGGGTTATGTTTACTGAATTTCAATTGATTGTCTAGGCTGCTGTAGTGAGGGGCAGCCTGTGGCTCTGTTTACCCAATGAAGAAAGCCACTCCTGGGGGGAGAATTTCCTCTGCTTGGGGTGGGTGATTATTTCCTGGGAGGGGTTGAGCCTGGTAGGTCTGGGCAGGTTCCTCTGACCTGCTAAATGACTGTCTTGTTTTCTCCCAAGGCCTGAGTTGGAGCTGGCAGCTCATCCAGGCCTTTGTGTGTATCAAGATGGAGATTAGTTTTGAGAAAATTATAATTAAAAGCACTAAGTGCATAGCCTAAAGACACACAGTGAGGAAGGAAATGAGTCAAAGTTTCCAAAAACCTTTCAGCAATACAAAAATGGTAGGTAAAATCTCTCGATTCTCTTATAGTCTCAATTCAATACTCATATTGTCCAATAAATACTAACATAACAATTATGCTCATGGTAATTGCTTTTTGTCACATTTTGTCTTCAACACAGACTGTGTTGGTGACATTGGGTTATCATGCACAAACTGAGATTATAAATTGTGGTCCAAAGAGAGCCAAATTTCGTCTGTTCCACAGTTTTAGTATCCTTTTTAAAAGCACTAAAACTTTTACATACCATCAGTTACTGTCTTGCAAGAATCCGAAAACGAAATAATTTCACATATAATCACTCCAAAATGCTTTAAAAGTAGGAAATGATAAAAGCGGACTTTGTGAAGTAAAGTTTCTTCTACTTTTAAAATTATTCTTAAAGCTATGTGCTGGTTGGTCACTCCTGTAATCCTGTCCACTCGACATATCTACTTAGGAGCTTGACATCTCTGGATAAGTGTTGGAAGCCAATCAGGGCAAAAACAAAAACAAAAAAAAAACCATAAGATTATTTTTCAAAAATTTAAATGAACTAGAAAAGGGCCAGGAATGGAGATGTAGCTAATATATTAGCTGACCAATCTAGAGAGGCAAGGCTTAGCGAGTCCTTGAAGCCCTTAGTTCAAACTCTGTGCACACCAACAATAATGTATGCACACACACAAGCATGCATGTGCACACACACAAACACACACACACACACACACACACACATTCAAAATATCTTCTGGTCAGTGTACTGCATTCATTTCTTTGTTAACGATATTATATGGGTAAAATAATAGAAATAAACTCTTTCATCTGAGAACATTTTTAAACTTTTTTATTGTAAAAATACTGTACAGAGGGGTTACAGTTACATGAGCAACGTAATGAGTACATTTCCTATCAAGCATTGTTACCTCCCCTTTGTTTTTCCCCCACCATCCCTTCCCTTCCACCTCCACAAGTACACTCCTCACCACTCCCCATCCCAACCCGGCCTAAATTGTAAAGTTCGTTTTTCAACATAGTGTCTTGTGCATCTCATTGTTACAATGGGTCAACCTGTATCCCTATTTAAGCATTTTGCTTTTTCCCTTTCCCTCCCCAAATTAGAGAAGTGTATATACAAGATGCAGGCACAATGACATCAAATACAGTGAAAACAGGAGTTATGTTGTGTGTAAGGACCATATAAAGATTTAAAAAATCACATTGTACGTTATAATTACGTTAGAAACAACAGCAAGAAAGAAAAAAAAAAAAACCCGTGTTCCTATCTTGAAGTTCATTTAGCTTAACATTACCTTATCTAGTCATATGCACATAGTTTTTTTTTTTTTTTTTTTTTTTTTTTTTTTTTACCATTACTGCTTATACCAGACATATATTTACTTAATGCTAATAAGGGATACCATGGGTCCTATGATTCTTTGGATTTGCATTTTTTCCATTTCGTAACAAATTGGGTGATGTCATTCATTCTGATGGATGATAGAATTCCCCCCCCCCACACACACACCATTTTCTTGATGCATTCATCTCCTGAGGGGCATCGGGGTTTGTTCTATATCTTAGCTATGGTAAATAATGCTGCAATGAACATAGTTGTGCTGGTAGTTTTAGTATCGTCTTGTTTGTGTGGATCATTTCGGTGAATGCCCAAAAGTGGGATTGGTGGGTCATAGGGGAGCTCTATGTGGAATCTTTTTTTTGTGTGTGAAAATATTGTACAGAGGGGTTACAATTACATGGGCAAGATAATGAGTAAATTTCTTATTAAGCATTGTGGCCTCCTTCTTTGTTTCCCCTTCCCATCCCTTCCCATCTTCCTCCTGCCCCCCCATCCAATCTTCCCTGCTCCCCCACCCCCACCAAAGTTGTAAAGTTTATTTTCGAGTTGTACATCTCATTGTTGCAATTGGTCCTCCTGTATCCCTATTTAAACGATTTGTTTTTCTCCTTCCCCTCCACAAATTATAACTACATCAAATACAGTGAAAGCAGGGGTTATTCTGTGGGGGAGGGACATACAAAGCAACAAAGAAATAATCTTATAAATGTGTTAAAATCAATTGCATGAAAAAAAACATGTGAATACATATATTAGGGTTCATTTACCTGACATCAACTTATCTGAACTTTTCTGCTTGACTCAGACCTATACTAGATACTGCAAATAAGGGAAACCATGGGACCTATGTTTCTTTGGGACTGGTTTATTTTGCATAATAGAATTTTTTCCAAGTTTTTCCATTTCCTAACAAATGGGGCAATATCATTCTTTCCGATGGAGGCATAGAATTCCATTGTGTATATATACCACATTTTCTTGATCCATTCATCTACTGAGGGGCATCTTGGTTGGTTCCATATCTTAGCTATAATAAATAGTGCTGCAATAAAAATATTCGTGCTGGTAGCTGTAGTGTGGTCTTGTTTGTAAACATTTGAGTAAATACACAAAAGTGGGATTGCTGGGTCATAGGGGAGCTCTATGTTGAATCTTTTGAGGAACCTCCATACTACTTTCCAAAGTGGTTGAACAAGTTTACACTCCCACCAAGAATGCAGTAGGGTTCCCTTCTTTCCCCATCCCCTCCAGCATCTGTTGTAAAAATGTGGACCGCCTCACGAATTTGTATGTCATCCTTGCACAGGGCCCATGCTAATCTTCTGCGTATTGTTCCAATTTTAGTGTATGTGCTGCCGAATTGAGAACAGACCATTTTTTATATATAAAGTGTAATTGATTTTCTTAAACTAGATAATTCAACAAAAAGTAAGTTCAAAAGTATTGTCGTGAAATTTTAGAACTATATATTTCTTACATAAGCACACATTTAAGAATAAAGTCAAGATTGATAATGTCAAAAACAAAATAATTCCGTATATTAGTTGTTCAAGAGATGTGTAGCTAGAGGAAATCAGTTATTCTATACAAGTCACCTATCATAATGAACACTGCAGCAAGTGTTATAGTTTGTTAAAAATTTTAATGTTTTGGGCTGGGAAGGTGGATCAATGGTAGAGCACTTGCCTTGCTTGCATGAGGCCCATGGTTCTATTCCTCAGCACCACATAAGCAGAAAACAAAAGCCGGACATGGTGCTGTTGTGGCTCTAGTGGTAGAGTGCAAGCCTTGAGCTGAAGAGCTGAGGGATAGTACTCAGGCCCAGAGTTCAGGACTCACGACTGGACCTTCCTCCAAAAAATTTAATGTTCTAAATATGTTTAATTTTGGGAATTTGCTTATATATGCCAAAATTAAGACTTTTTGTCAGGTCATAAAACTTTTCCATAAAGTATTTAAGATTTATGGTACCAGACATATACTACTAAGTATGTCCAATTCAGAGTTTATAGAAACGCTACTAATGAGAAGTTGCAAAGTCTTGTGTAAAGAAACAGAGCAAAGAATTAAGACTTTTACTACAAAGCTTCTGTTACAACTTTAGGGCTTCCTTTCTTTATATGTTAGTGAGGAACAAATGATGACATAAGCCATATATAAATTATGAGATGAGAAATAAATAGTAATCTTAGAGGGCAACTTTAAAGACTTCTCATAGCCTATACAATTCATTGAACATCATAATTTTAGCCAGTTTTAAATGTACAGGAATATCAGAAATAGTAAAATCTAATATGTAGTACACTTGAAATACTGGAAACACTGGTATTTGGTTTTTTATTTTATTAATCATTAATATTTAATTATTGCTTTTCTTTATTTGTAGCATTGTTTTCTTGTTATAATATAATACAAATTTTTGTAAGTCGTCATTACGAGGTACTTTGAGAATGTTACTAGGATGGCCAAACTATTTTTTACAGGTGCATGTGAATTTACAAATTTACAAAATTAACGCAATATTGATTAAAAATTTTCTCAAGTAGAGTCTGAATCAGGAGTGTTGATAAATGTCCACACCGAAAATCTTAGCCCTAGGCTGAATCAGTGGTATTACAGAGTTGAGGCCACAAAAGTGACTAATGTGTTTTGGTTAGTTTTTTGTTTTTGATTTTGTTGGTTGGGGGGCTTGAACTCTGGGTCCTGGATCCTGTCCCTCAGCTCTTCAGCTCAAGGTTAGTGCTACCACTTGAGCCACAGCACCACTTCTGTCTTTTTCTCCTTATGTGATGCTGAGGAATCAAACCAAGGACCTCATGCATGCAAAGCAAGCACTCTACCCCTGAGCCACTGACCCAGCACCTGAGAGACTGTATTTTAAAACACTCATCTAAACAACATTTGCTTTCTGCTTTGGGTTATATAATGAAATATATGAATAACTTTTTATATTTTTATGTATTGTCATACTTCTAAATTTATACTAACTTCAGCCACTTTGTCCATTTAAAAGTCATGAAATATCTCTGAGTGTTTGCTTCTGTGAAGATTGTTTTTGCATTTATATTTTCTTCTGAGTAATCTTTATTTTTTATCAAAATCACTTTATATTTTATGTTGATGGGTTATCATATATCAAATATCTTCAAATGTACCTGTAGAGTCTAAAGATTTCAGTATGAATATTCTCATACAGCTCTTGTTCATCTGTTATGCACTTTAAGAATTATATTTCTCTCTCTCTTTCACTCTCTCTCATTTCCTCTCTTTCGCATTCATGCTCCATGTCTGCTTCTTAGAATATCTGCTGGTCTACTATTATCCTTCAGAATCCACTGGTTTTGTGGGAACATGATAAGGACCATTAGTTCCCCTTGCATTCTTTAAGAGTTATAACAGTGCAGTGAAATTATTCTTTGCCATTCTAAATGGCAAAACAACAGATCTAGGAATTCCGTTTCACTTTTAGTACTATTATAAATTTTATCTCATAGGAATCATTGGAACAGATAAGATACTTTAACCTGTGACCTAAAAGTTCTTTTTCTTTTACAAACATCCTTTTTCTTTTATTATCAGTAAGTAACAAAAACAAAGCTATCCTATGGAAAGTAGGCTGAAGTTGTTCACAGGGATGAAAAATAAGGTAATGGGGGAAGTGAGCACAGATGCTCAGAGCAGTTTATCATGTACATTTTGTGAGAATGACAATGTGATGTAAACTGTAGATTAAATCAATCACTGAACACCTGATATATATATATATATTTGTATATGTACATTTATTTATGTATGCATATATGTGTGCAATTGTCTTTATATATGTGTACATGTATGTTATACACACAAATACACACATAGATATACACATGTATACATGCACACATGAGAAAGACACATAGATACAGTCAACACAAATTTCAGTACCTGTTGAATATGCATTAGACGAAATGCTTGGAACCAAATAGGTTGACAATGTAATTGTCTCTAAGACTTCTTTTAACCCTCCTCCTATCTCTTAAAACTGGTAGGTTTTGACAGATTCGACTTGAAAAATGCAGTACATGTGACAGCAAATCACTCAGAAATCTCAGTAAGTAAAGTTCATATGGTGTCTCCTTGCTCCCCATGGAATGCTTGCTCTTGTAGACACTCTCAACAACCAAAGTAGCAGGAGAATACCCTGGTAAAGAATAAAGTTTTAAGGCTTTAAATGATATCCTTCCTTGAGCTCTTTTCCAACAGCCAACATCAATTCCTAAGCAGATGAATGAGTTCTCAGAAGACTGGAGATCAGGTCAACATTCAACCAACCCATGTGAAAAGTTCTATGAGAGAAATGTTGACTGAGGTTTTGCTGATTTCCTGGCCAAGAAAAAAAGAAAGTTTTTTAATTTATTAAAAATTCAGAATAATTGGTAACTAGTCAATAAATGTGTAGAATACAATTATACTACCTGATGGATAAAATGGTAGAAACTCCCAAATACCTCTCAGTCCTATCTCTCAACATTAACGGACTTAACTCTTCAATTAAGCAACGTAGACTGTCTAGTTGGCTTAAAAAGCAAGATCCTTCTATCTGCTCCATTCAGGAGTCACATCTTCCCATAAAAACAAACACATTTTGAATGTGAAAGGCTGGAACAAAATCTATGAAGCAAATGGGCCTAATAAACAGGCGGGAGTTGCAATCCTAATATCATATGAAATTGACTTCAAATTACAATTAGTGAGAAGAGATAAAGCAGATCGCTACATACTAATTAAGGTATCTCTCTTCAGGAGGATATTACAATCTAAATATCTATTCGCTAAAAAACTGAACACCCAAATTCAACCAAGGAACACTACTTTCCCTCAAATCCCACATAGATCCAAAGACATTAATTGTTGGGGACTTTAACATACCACTTTCCTCACTAGATAGATCAACTTGGCAAAACCTCAACAGAGAAACCGCAAATCTAAACAACTGCATGGATCAACTAGATTTAACAGACATCTACTGAATATTTCACCCAGCAGCATCAGAACACACGTTCTTCTCAGCAACAATGGAATATTTTCTAAAATAGACCACATTTTAGGTGGCAAACTTGTGCAAATTTAAAAACATTGAAGTTATGCCTTGCATTCTCTCAGACCACAAGGGAATAAAATTAAAACTCAACAGAAAAAGTCACCAAAGAAATTCCTGTAACACATGGAGGCTGAACAACACACTGATGAACCATTAGTGTGTCAGGGAAGAGAATAGAAAGGAAATTTAATGTTCATGATATTCAACAGAAATGAGCACACAAATTACCAGCTCATCTGGGACACAGCAAAGGCACTACTTAGGGGCAAGTTTATAGGTTTGAGTTCCTACATCAACAAATTGGAGAGATCTGAAACCAACAATATAATGAGACAGCTGAGCCTCCTTGAAAAAGAGCAGCAAGATAAACCCCAATCCATTAGATGGAAAGAAATAATTAAACTTAAATCAGAATTAAATGAATTAGAATCCAAAAACAACCACAGAAAGAATCAACAAAACAAAGATTTGGTTCTTCGAAAAAATTAACAAAATTGACAGACCCTTAGCAAATCTTATCAGGAAAAGAAGAGAACACACCCAAATAAATAAACTCAGAGATGAGAATGGAAACATCACAACAGAAACAACCAAGATTCAGAACATTATAAGGGAATAATTCTCAAAACTTTATGCTAAGAAGTTCGAGAACTTGGCAGAAATGGACCTTTTCCTAGTAAATATTGACATGCCATAATTAAACCAAGATGAGTTAAACCATCTTATGAGCCCTAAATCAAGCATTGAAATAGAAACAGCAATAAGAGACCTCCCATCTAAGAAAAGCCCAGGAGCAGATGGTTTTACAGAGGAATCTTTGTTTAAATAGGGATACAGTTGGACCCATTGCAACAATGAGATGTACAACACATTATGACAAAAAACGATCTTTAAAACTTTGGTGGTGGTGGTGGGAGATGGGAAGGGATGGCAAAGGGAAACAAAGGAGGAGACAACAATGCTTCATAAGCAATGTACTCATTACTTTGCTCATGTAATTGTAATTTCTCTGTATGTTATTTTCACAATTAAATAAAAATTGACATAACGTTTTGTACATCTCATTGTTGTAATAGGTCCACATGTAACCCTATTTAAAACTATTTTCCCTTCCCCTCCACTAATTATATCAACATCAAATACAGTGAAAGCAGGGCTTACACCCTGGGAGAGGTACATACAAAGCAATAAAGATATCCTCTTATAAATATGTTGGAAACAATCGCAAGAAAGAAAAAAAAAACATTTGAATGCTTATCTTGGAGTTCATTTTGCCTAACATCAACTTGTAGGGGGGTGTGGGGTTGGGGGGGTGGCGAGGGGAAGGGATGATTTTGGGAAACAAAGGAGGAGGCAACAATGCTTGATAAGAAATGTTCTCACCATCTTGCCCGTGTAATTGTAACCCCTCTTTATAGTATTTTCACATTAATAAAAATATTTAAAAAATAAAGATTCTATGCAGAATTATAGTTTAAATGATGAGTTAGTACATATGTTTTGTAGATTCTGACCTCACATGTGTCAGAAAAATATCCATGGATTCATAACTAGAAACTCTGAAGTATAAGTTATAATAATTAGGTAAGTTTCATTAGATAGTTAATGAAGAGAACACCATATGATATTCAGTCAGGTCAAGTAGTTTATATACTGATCTGCTGCCTATGCCATACATGGTGGAGAGGTATGTAAACAAAAGGGGGGGGGAAGCGAAACAACCTTGGGCCAGGATGTATCTAGGCCAAGGACGGAATGAGGTATTGCCAGGTGGGGGAGAATTCTGCCACACTGCATCTGGATGTGACCTCAGGGCCTGGGACTCTCCTTTGGTCAGATGGAAAGTGTGATGAGAGGCTGACCAGGTTGTGACATAGCAGGAAGGACAAGTGGCTGCCTCCAGGTGTGCCAGATGCCTAGGTAACACATAAAGAGTGGAAATGTAGCCAAGACATGTACAGGTGTCTGCATAGGGTCTGCATGGCTGGGGCAGACCTAATACCTTTGCCATCTGACACCTGACTCCAAAACATTCATTTTTATTTTCTTTCTTTCTTTCTTTCTTTCTTTCTTTCTTTCTTTCTTTCTTTCTTTCTTTCTTTCTTTCTTTCTTTCTTTCTTTCTTTCTTTCTTTCCTTTCCTTCTTCCTTTTTTCTTTCTTTCTCTTTCTTCCTTCCTTCCTTTTTTCTCTTTTCTTTCCTTCCTTCCTTCCTTCCTTCCTTCCTTCCTTTCTTCCTTCCTTCCTTCCTTCCTTCCTTCCTTCCTTCCTTCCTTCATTCATTCCTTCCTTCCTTCCTTCCTTCCTTTTCTCTCTCCCTCTCACCCTCTCTCTATCTCTCCTCTCTTTCACTCACCCTCCCTCCCCCCCCACCTCAGTATTCTCAACTATCAAATAATGAACACTTGGTGAGTTGAAATCACAGGTTGTGAAGAGCAGATCAATCGGCAAATGTGAAACTAATTTAATGTTTCCTTACACCTCTACCACAGGTCACTGGAATCAAATAATGAACACTCAGCAGCATGGCATCTCAAGACATTTGAATGAGGAAAGCAAGTATGTTCACTGCATTCTGTGAGGTCCACCCTGAGAAGGTGGGGCAGACTCTTCCCTCCTCTTGGCTAAATCTCAGCCCAGTTTCTGCATCAGGAGATGTGACTGCCTCCAAGTGAGCCAGTTACCTAAGTGACGCAGGAACTGGGCAGAAATTAACCTCTTGTGATGAGATTAATGGCATGATTAAACATGATCCACTAGTTTGTCGAGATTGAGACTTTCTAAATTTTTGGTTAGGTTATGTACAAATTGTGATCTATTTATTTATGTTTGCTAACCATGATTATAGATGTGAGCCAGCACATCAGACCATTCAAAGTCCTTTATCACACATGGAAGACATGAAGCTTCCCAAATGACATACAAGTTGACAGACAGCAAATAAGTCCTTAATTCTGGTCGAGATGTGTTTTTAATGTGAAGCAAAATTTACTTAGCAAAATATCTGGCTACTCTGATTATACTTTCAAACTTAACCTACATTTTAGTATCAAATCACCTATTAGCCAATGATTCACTCAAATTACCTGTAATCATTCATTTCTGCCATATTTTCTAGAGGTAGAACAGAAGCACACACTATTAACTAAAGTGGTAGAATTTGGGAGGATCACAGTTCTGAATCAGTTTAGAAAGGAAAGTTTCACCAATATCAACTTACTAGGTAGGGATATTGGAATGCCATCACGATCCTTGCTTTTTAGTCTAGGTGCAAAAATTGCTACTCTATGAGTAAAGTAACTTAAACAAGAAAGGATTGGTGGAGTGAGTCCAGTGGTGGAGTACCTGTCTGGCAAACAGTACATCAAAACTGAAATGAACTTCCTAAAGATAAAATAAGAAAAGTAAAGAAACAGCAACTCATACTGAGCATGTTTTCAATGTAAAGATTTACACTAATTTATTATAGTTATAATGCCATCATTTATTTCTAAGGGCAAACACATTTTGTGTCAAGCCTAAATGAAAAATAACACAGTATATACAAAGCTTTGATAAAACACAGGTATGGCTTACAATGGTGAACACTTAAGTTTGCATGTGCAGTGGTGTTGCAGGGTTGTTAAGGTTTATGGAAGTCCATACTTTTGATGAACTTGACATGATGTAATTACCTAACCATACAGTTCACTGGACAGATACTGCTGTTATATATATACACAAACACACACATATATAGACACATATGTACGTATTTATATATTAATTGGCATATAAATAAAAATAAAAATTTACAATGAATAAATTTAGTAAACAGATAACCTTTCCCAAATAATTATCTTACCTGAATAAATTCATATCTTATAGCCTCCAATGGTATATCACACTTTAATGGTTGCTGATCCTCTTCAGCTTTTTAATAATGTTTTTTTTTGTTTTCAGATTAAAAAGCCTGTCAATAAATATACTTGTATGAAATTCCTTTCTTTAGAAGATGAAAAGCACATTGTGTAATCTGGCTCTTTATGTTTCCTCAAAATCACCTTTTATAATTTCAAGTACATATTGACTTAGATCTCTCTCATTTTCTTCCAATAATACCTATGGGAAGGAGAAAATGAAAGATCATTCTGTTACTTTGGGAGCTTCTGTTATTAATCACTGCAATAAATATTATGAAAATGTATCTCTGAAATTATTTAGAGAGATGACTTGAAAGTTACCTTTCTACACACTCATGGTAGTCCCCCAACTAAATCAGAGAACTTAAAATAAGTAACATTTTAGCTGGGAGCCAGTGGCTTATGCTTGTAATCCTAGCAACTCAGGAACTAAATTCTGAGTGTGGTAGTTCAAAGCTAGCCCTGGCAGGAAATCCCTGACACTCTTACCTTCAATTAATCACCAGAAAACCGGAAGTGGCACTACGGTTCAAGTGGTAAAGTGCCAGCATTTATCTAAAAAGCTTAGGGACATCGCCCAGGCCTGGAATTCAAGCCCCATGACCAATAAATATAAAAAAGGAAAAAAGGAGGAAAAGCAACATTTTAATGCTAATGTGCACATATACACAAAATTGTCTAGAAATAAAATTATAACAACCCCTGGACTGGCAAAAAAAGAGATTAAATTGAAATTGCCTTCAATCATTCATGTAGACAATCTATACTGAGGCCAGGCTATTGGAGCTCACATCACTAACTAAAGGTGTAGAAATTGAGAAGATCACTGTCCAGAACCAGTGTGCAAGGAAAGTAATATGATTCTCATAACATCTTAAAGCCTGGCATGTTGGAATGCATTTGTGATACTAGTTACTTGGCAGACAGAGGTGAAGAACTTAGCCTCTTTTCAGGCCTCAGCACAACTGATAATCCATGAGCAAAGTAAATGCATTGAACAAAGGATTGTTCTAATGGTAGAATACTTGTTCAGCCAACAAAATATCTAAATTCATACTCATTTCTTAAAAGAGAAAAAACAAGGGAGGAAAAAAGAGAAAGAAAGAAAAATAGAATAGGAGGAGGAGAAAAGGAAAGGAAAGAATGAAGGAAGGAAGGAAAGAAGGAAGGAAGGAAGGAAGGAAAAAAGAAAGTATGGGAGAAAGAAAGTAAGGGAGAAAGAAAGAAAGAAAAAAGAAAGAAAGAAAGGAAGGAAGAAAGAAAGAAAGAAGGAAGGAAAGAAGGAAGGAAGGAAGGAAAGAAAGAAAGAAAAAAGAAAGAAAGAAAGGAATAAAGAATAGAAAAGAAAGAAAGGGTGGAAGAAAGAATGGGAGGAAGAAAGAAAGGAAGAAAGAGAAGTATAAATAAAAACCTCAGCAGGTGTTAGATGTTAATAATGACCCTAAATATTTTAGTTATAAATGCCATCATTTAATTCCCTGGGAAGAGACATTTTGTATCAAGCGCTGTTGTATGGACTTGGGACCCACGAAAGACCACCAGAAACCACGACCAATTCAAACAGCAAAAGAGACATTTATTTGCAAGCTCAAGTTTGGTCCTCCGCACATCAAGTAATCGATGACGTTAAGAGTCCCAGAGCACACAATCAGTACAGCTTTTATAGTATTGAACAAACAAGTTTAGGGAATTTCCACACAAGCAGTTACATTATTGGTTTGAGTCCACCCTAACTGCTCTGCCCTTTTTCTGAACTATTGGTTTATCCTGTTCCTGGAACACTTGGGCAACTGTTCTTCTTTCTTAAGGGTGGGCAGGGTTGGTGGCAACCTGTATTTTTTCTATATCTTGGGGTTAATCTGCAGGCAGCTTAGCAAAATATGGTGTGGTTAATCTCAAATTGGACTTACTTTGGCTCTTCATTCTCTCCTCTTCTAGAATATTGGGGACCAATCATGGTCTCCTAATTAGCACAATCTTCTATATTTACAGCTTGGTATTGGGATCTCAGAACTAATAGATGTACTGTGCTGATTCTCTTTTTACAAAGGACACCAATCTACAAGGTCTGATCATGAGTAACAAAATTAACAGTAACAAAGGCCCTTACATTTTCTTCCAGCAATCCTGACTCCGTATACCACACCTAACTTACCTTTATACCAGCTGTACTCATAAGCTCCAATTTTAAGACATACTCACACCATTTGCTACATACTTAAACTTTCTGATGCTTGTCTTCTTTAGGAACATTTTAAGACAATCCTTACTTTTTAAATCCTTTCTTATCTAGAGGATACCAATTTTTCCCTAATTCCTTTCCTAAGTCTTTCTTTACTACACCCCTCTTCTTTACAATTCCTTGAGCTCCTTTATGGCTAGAATTTAAAACTGCCCATTTTTCCTTCGACTTCAGGAACCAAGTTATCTCAGAAAGCCTCCAGGCACTAGTGGAATGAAAATCTTACTAGATATTAAGGCTAAGATTAGGGCTGGTACTCATTCCTCCTCCTACTTCCATTGATTTAAAAAAATCTCTCCTTTATCTTTAAAACACACCCAGGAGGAAGCAGGTTATTACCATACCAGAGCCAAACTAGGCTGTGACCCTGATGTATGTAAGGCAAGCCACTGATATACTTGACCTCAATATCCACTGTGGGAATAGAGAGGTTACTGGATATCACCAAAAGAATGTCCCACAAAATCTTAGTATTAGTAGCGTTCAATCAGGAAGCATTTTCAGGTGATGGAATCAGGCAGGAGTGGAGTCTAATTTTACCAGGGTGGGGGTGTCTGGGTGATGATATAGATTTCCTCCAGATGACTGTCAAGCTGTCATTGAACTTTACTCATTAGGGTGTGCAGCAGCAGCAGCAGTAGCAGGGTCTCTCAGTGGCTCCAAGGGACTCTCACACCTAATGCTGGGCTGCAAATTCCTACACAGACCGGTTAAGGATACATTGCATATGCTTGGCAGGCTATAACCCCACTAGTTTTTAAGACTATTTAGACAATAGCACAGGACATTTAACAAATATAACAATTTTTTAAATGAGATAGTTCTTTTAACAATGCTAGGATTTTCTAGGCAGATATAGAGGGCTCAGGATTGTACTATTTTTTCCCATGTCTTTTCCTTCTGTCTATTTTGCCACATTTTTAAAAAAAATTGACTGTGGTCCCTTGTTCTTAAAAGAGGATGATGGGCAAAGATTCATCTTCTCTCACTTCTTCAAGCTGACTCAGGGGTGTTGATCCTACCTAACCAGGAACCTATATCCTTAGCCTATTTTACAAAGAGGTTACCAGGATTAGATGTCATTAAGAACAACATTTTAACTTTTGACAAATACACAGACCTTTTTTCTGACTACAGCAGTGTAGATTATTTAGCCTTCTGGTTTGCAAAAGGATCTTTCTGGATGACTTAGTAATGTGACCTCTAGTAACCAAAGAATGTCTGAGTTACCTATGCAGGCCTTCAGACACATATCAATAGAAATACACTCTCAGGTTTACAAACTTTTTCTTGAGCAGATGAATTTCATGTAGCTGGAGTCAGCTCAAAAGTTACTGCCAATTAGAGCTTTGGGCAAATACAGAGGTTGGGATCTAAACTATCCTCCACATTTTACAACATTAGCTTTTTAGTACTATCACAGATGACTGACTAGTTCCTGTCCCCTACAAGGTAGATAGTCATAGACTTTAGGCATGCTTACAAACTATCTTCCCATGACCTCCTGATTCTGACCAATTTGTGAAGGGCCACATACAAATGACTCTAGGATTTGACATTATTTCTGCCATTCAAGCAGTGTCTTACAATCTATGGATGCTCCTCCATTGATTTTTGTCCCAGGAGTGTCTTCTCCACACTGGGAAAAATGCCTCATTGACATTTCCCTTAGTTGGTTGCTGGACTTGAACTCAGGGCCTGAGTTCTATCACTAAGCTCTACAGCTCAAGGCTCACATTCTGCCACTTTGAATCCTAAAGCAGCTCTGCTTACACTTTAAGCCTTCTGGTGGCTGAGTAGAGGTGATAGTCTCACCCGGACCTTTTTCTGCCCGGGCTGGATTCGAACCAGTTGCAAATCAATGAGTCGCAAAAATGCCACTTTACTCCAATTAAAAGTAAGAAGATGGTCAACATAGAAGTAGTTTTTAAGCATATCCTTACCTGAAACTTACTAAGAACCAAAGTTACATCTGACAAACTTACAAGAATCCTCACTCCTTTTTGTGAGCCTGCTGGGAACTGTTTAAAAAAAATACCTATGAGAGCAAACTGAAATAGTAATTACGCAATTATTTTGGTAATCCTAATTTTTCCTTTTTGTACTTTGAGAGAAATGTTTAGAAAAATTTTACTTTTAAACTTTTTATACAGAAATCCATTCCTAATTTATGAGCCTCCTATTAATCTGTTTTAATATTCTATACTTTAGTTTTTAGCTGCATTTTGAAAAATCCCTTGAACTCTCAAGGCTAAGTGTGTTATTAATTTCCTCTTGGCTGCTTGTTTTAAAACAGATGCACATGAATTCGTGTAAACTCAAATAACATATTTTCTTAATGCAAAAATTACAATCACCCTCATTTTACTAAGAATCTAGACTTAACACCTTTATGCCTTAAAAAAAGCATATCCAATGGCAGAATATCATTGAGAGCAAATCACGTCATACAAATAAACTTTGTAACCTTCTTTTTAAGGCCTTCTTACTTTTAATTTTAACACATCCAAGGGTCAGTTTTAGCAGTGCTAATCGGATCTTCACATCACTCATTTTTACCATCATGTCTCTAGTGTGTATATGCAGGAAAAAGTGACAGAATAAAGATGGGCCACTTGTCCCTTCCTGTGGTAAGGGCACGCACCCAATCCGACTCTTTAGCTTGAGATGAACTGTGTTTGTGCCAGCTTGCCCTCTTTCACCATGCATGGACTCCTCCCGTGGCCTGTTCCACCATGCATGACCAGCTAAACTGCACTTCGGCCTGTTCACCATTCACTCCTAAAGATAGGTTTTCTGTTAGCTTCTAAGTTTCTTCTTTTTGTTAACCCAGATATATTGATTACAGTATAAACAGCTTTATGCATTCTAAAATATCAGATTTTCTAATTTTCAAGTTAAAGAATCCTTAAAAACCTATTTTAACAATGTAAAAATGCTTTAAAAATGTTTTGGTAATGTCCAAACCTCATAACCTTTTGAATTTTAAACTTAAACTCACACAAGTGTTACAAAATGCTAACAATTTCTATCATGAACTTGTTCACAAACACATACAAAACACACTCAAATATTTAAGGGCCCCCAAATCAAAATCAGTTGTACGTACGTTTTCTAAAGTTTTCAAACAAAAATTTAAGACAATATTTCTTTTAACTGACGTAATTTTGTAGAGCTTCATTTTCCCAGGGCTTGCTTGCTTAGCAAGGCATTTCACCAATTGGTATTTAATCCATTCTGTTGGAGGAAGGATGAGGGGGGGGGAGGGGGAGAGCCTGAAACTAAACTGGCCTGATTTTTATCCAATTTTATTTTTATTTATTTATTTTTCTTAATGTGCTTTTTTAATTGTGAAAATACTGTACAGAGGAGTTGCAATTACATGGGCAAGATAATGAGTACATTTCTTATCAAGCATTGTAGCTTCCTCCTTTGTTTCCACTTCCCATCTCTTCCCATCCTACCCCCGCCTCCTCACCCAACCCTCCTCTCTTCCTCCCCCCCCCACCAAAGTTGTAAAGGTGGTTTTCAACATAACGACTTGTACATCTCATTGTTCGAATGGGTCCAAAAGTATCCCTATTTAAGTGCTTTTTTTTTTCCCTTCCCCTCCACATATTATCCTGACATCAAATACAATGAAAGCAGGGGTTATACTGTGAGGGAGGGAAATACAAAGCAACAAAGAAATAATCTTATAAACGTGTTAGAAACAATCGCATAAAAGAAAAAAAAAACATTTGAATACATATCTTAGGGTTCATATCCCTAACATCAACTTATCTGACCTTTCCTGCTTGACTCATACATATACTATTTATTGCAAATAAGGGAAACCATGGAAACTATCTTTTTTTGGACCTGGTTTACTTCAATTAATATAATTTTTTTCATTTCTTTCCATTTCCTAACAAATGGGACAATGTCATTCTTTCTGATGGAGGCATAAAATTCCATTTTGTATATATACCATATTTTCTTGATGCATTCATCTACTGAGGGGCTTCTGTGTTGGATTCATATCTTAGCTATGGTAAATAATGCTTCAATAAACATAGTCGTGCTGGTAGCTTTAATGTGGTCTTATTTGTGAACATTTGGGTAAATGCCCAAAAGTGGGATTGCTGGGTCATAGGGGACTCAAGCTGATTCAAACTTTGGCAAAGTATCAGGGTATAAAATTAACCCTCAAAAATCAATGGCTTTTCTGTATGCCAACAATGAGAAAAGTGTGTCTAAAATTAGGAAAGCAACTTCATTCGTAATAGCCCCACAAAAAATAAAATACCCAGAAATTAACTTAACCAAAGAAGTGAAGGACATCTATGATGAAAATTTTGAAAACTTGAAAAAGGAAATCAAAACAGAACTTAGAAATTGGCAAAAACTTCCACGCTCCTGGATTGGAAAGATCAACATCGTGAAAATGGCAATACTTCCAAAGGCTATTTACAAATTGAATGCGATACCTATCAATATTCCAACATTCATTCCTCAAGGAAATAGAAGAGGCAAACCAAAAATTCATATGGAATAATAAAAGACCCCAAATAGCAAAAATGATCCTCAACAGAAAGAGCAGTGCTGGAGGAATATCAATATCAAATTTCAAACTCTACTACTAAATCCATTGAAATCAAAGCAGCGGTACTGGCACAAGAACCACAAGAACAGACCTCAGGCCCAAAGGAATAGAATTGAAAACCCAAATAATTGGGAAGCCAAGCAGCAGTTTCCTTTTCATTCGGCACGAGTATTGGATGTTGACTGGCAGAGCAACAACACCTTTGCTTCATGTAGTACAGATATGTGCATTCATGTCTGCAAATTAGGACAACACAGATCTATGAAAACATTCCAGGGACATACAAATGAAGTAAATGCTATCAAGTGGGACCCCACTGGCAATCTTCTGGCCTCCTGTTCTCATGACATGACTTTGAAGATATGCAGCATGAAACAAGATAATTGTGTACATGATTTGCAAGCACATAATAAAGAAATTTATACTATCAAATGGAGTCCAACAGGACCAGGGACAAATAATCCAACGCCAACCTTATATTAGCAAGTGGGTCCTTTGATTCTACTGGTGGGTTATGGGATGTAGACCGAGGGATTTGCATCCATACTATGACAAAAAACATCCATACTTTGACAGAACTTGTGTACAGTGCTGCTTTCAGTCCCGATGGCAAGTATCTGGCAAGTGGTTCTTTTGACAAATGTGTGCACATCTGGAACACAGACAGTTGCTCTAGTTCACAGCTATAGGGGAACAGGTGGAATTTTTGAAGTTTGCTGGAATGCAGCAGGAGACAAATTTTGAGCCAGTGCATCAGATGGTTCAGTTTGTGTATTAGACCTTCAGAAATAGCGCTACTAGTTGGAAGCCATGGACCGACTATGAATGTGTACATAGCAAAAATGACTGTCCCTGACCCATGTACTGCTACAGTCCCACATGAACCATGGCCAGTCCACTACAGCCAAATCTAAGAGAAGTATATCCGTGCAATGTATATATACAAAATTGCAACCTGAATATGACAGAGTTTTGTCAGAGCTTGTGAATTCTGTTCACCAAGTGCTGGAATCTAATCTGCTGTGCCTCTAAAATAGCATTTAGAAGTTTGGGATATGAAAAACAGGAGAGAGAAATAAATATACACTATAAAAGCCGACCATATATGTACCAGAGTTTGGATACTAATGACAGCCTTTTTTCTACCCTTTGAATCAATCAGCAGACACCATTGATTCTATTCTTTTTTCCCTTCAGTAGTGAGAAGTTTGTATGTACAGAGAAAATGGACGTAACAAAACTCCAGCTGTAGTTTGTTCTTGCTTTTAAATTTTGTTTTTGGTTTGATTATGGATGCATGAAGTAAGGGAGGGAATCAATTTCTTGTTTATATTTTTTTCACCTTTTAAACAATAAAATTTTTCTTAAAAATACTTTAAAGCATTCTTTAGAAGAGGTAGATTTTTGGTACATTTTTGGCTCCCAGAACATATATTCAACTGGTGCATATTGTGGAAGGGGGCATTGGAAGTTAAATGAAAGCATAGGACTTTGGTCATGTCAACCTAGAAGAGACAACCGTAAATAAGGATATTATGCTCTGTTTCTGTTTCTATTTCTCTCTCTGTCTCTCTGTTTCTATTTCTCTCTCTGCCTCACTATATTTTATTTTAGTGATATGGCTTAAATACAGTAGGTTATTTTGGGGGACATATTTCTGCCAATTAAATACTAGAAGGGCACAAATGTTTTGTTTATCTTTAAGTACCACATTGAAGATACAAAAAAATCTTCTGATGTTTTGTAACAATAAGTAAATTATAGATAAAATGTGCACTATTGTGAAAAGGAGCAAAGTAGTTTGGGGCTTTTAAAAAATTGTTTTGTTTTGAGTTTTAAGAGATTAAAATGTTTCTCGATGAGGAATAGCTTCTCAAAGTGTCCATCATTCTGTATAGAAGCTTAAATATGTAATGTAACCAAACTCCAGTATTAAAAATCTCTCGTTATTTTCTTTTATACAAAGCAAGATAACGGCATGTAACATCTGCCATTACATGGCAAAATGTTTACTACCTTAGTTTAAAAACAATCTTTAAGACAAAAGACTTGCTTCAAGGTGTTTTTAAATAGAAGTAATTCAGAATTTTATAAAGAAAAACAAGTGATTGCACTAACCTCACTGCTGCTCTGACTCTGCATTTGTGGTACTCGTGACTATATTTATATATATACATACATATATATATATATATATATATATATATGTATATATATATATACATATATATATATGCTGCTTTTCCCCCCAGAAATCACTACTATATCCTGTCCCTTATTCTGTTTATATCAAGTATTTTCTTACAAAATATAGGTATCATATCAAATCAAATTTCCTCTTGTGCTCATGCAGCTAAAAGTAAAGTAATAGATAAATGTTAGCTTGAGCCATGCCTATGTGTGTGATTTAATAGGGTTTGTCATGATCTGCATAAGAATCCAAGACTATCGATTTTAAATAAAGTAGTTGTCAAATTTTTATCTTAAAATTTTTAATTAAGGAATTGCCTATAATCAAGCTTAGAAAATTTATAGCATTACTTTTGTTACTAATTATTTTGAGGGCTATACTAGTAAAAGTTTAACCTATGTTCTGAGTTGAACTAGAAATTGATTTAACCCAAGTAATGCAACTTTTTATTTTCAACATGTTGTTTTGTTATTTTTACAAAACAGCATTGATTGAAACACGTCTTAATTTACTAAGATCAATAGCATTTGTTATTGGTGAAAAGAATACGTATACTTATTCACTATACTATGATACTGTAATGTTTTTTTAAAATTTACATCCAGAGAGGCAGTCATTCACGATGGTTTCGTGCTAGTTGTTTTTAGGGTTTTGGATCACGTTAGAGGTATTTAGAACTTATCTGCCCTGTGACTTATGTAGGAAACCTAATATGCTGAGTATCTGGCACTTGATATCCTGCTTTTATTGCTAGAGGTCCATATCTGTTTTTGAATTCTTTTGTTGTTTAAAAAATGAATAAAAATAAAAAAAATCTGTGCAATATTTTTTAAATGTGTTCCCAGGAATAGACACAAATGTTTTGAGCATGTTTAAGCTGGATTTCCTTTAGGGATGCGTTGTCAATTGCACTGAATTCAAATCTGAAAGTCAGAGGTGATTATTGATAGTACTTTTGTATTTTGATATGGAGAATTTATTCATTTGGATACAGTTAATGACTTTTTTCCTAGCTGATTTAAAAGATAATCAAGAAATTCTGCAATATAGCTGCCAAAATAGACAGTTACATTTTTATGATATTGTCATCTTTTCTGTTTTTTTATTCTTCTGCTATTTTACTTAGATCATAATAGCCAAGATAGGACATACATTTAAAGATTATAAATTCAGAGCTTTATTATCCTGAAGTCTAGGGTCTTTCAAGTATAACCTTCTCTGAAAGGTGTCCATCTCATAGGCTGGTTCTTCATGAGCATCATTGTGTTGGGTTTTGCTGTTGTTCTCAACATCACTAAGGCCTGCTGTGTGCCACCATGCAACTCCAATATACATGAATAAGATTGTCTCTAATTGAGCAGTAACATGATTGCAAGAGACCAAGTTTCACAGCCTGTAAAAGTTCTATACTTGAAGTTCTTACTCATTTTTCCTCCCATTTGCTCATGAGAACAATTTGTTCCTGAAGATCAGCTGAATGCAGTAATTTTTCTATAGTATTAACTGCAAATCATTATTTTTATGCTACCATTATGAAATTTAATCGTAAGGAAAAATAGGAGGAAAAACTTGACTGAATTCTTACGATTTAAATAAAATAAGGAGCAACTGCCATTCTTAAATGTCATAAAGGAACATTTTTTTTCTTCTCGATGTAGGAAGTCTCTTAAGTACTTATCTTTCTTCTAATCTCCCTTTCCTGTAATTGATCAGGTAATATCATTGATTTTAAAATGAGTTTTAGAAGTGTTAACTGGTAATTTAATAATAGATCTTAGCATATATCAAATTCTGTTTTAAGGAATTATTCTCTAGGTTAAGTAAGTTTTAGGATTAAACACCTCTTACAGATACTGAAAGTGCTTCCTTTTGTGGTGTAAAAAACATATTAGGGTGCAAAAAGTAATCATTAGATTGAATTACATGAAGGTTTTTTTTTGTTTTTTGACATAAAAATATCAAGAGAAAGGCCAAAGATTTGTACTTTTTCACTTAACTTATAAATCACACCTTTTTTCCTTAAACTTCTTTCTGTAAAATTACATTTAATGAGAGAGTACTATTTTTAAGGAGATATCTGTTTATGTAGAATGATTTTGTTAAGAGTAATGTAAATTATTAATGATTAGAGGCCTAAAGAGGGCTGTGCATTTTTGCTATTTGAAGGAATCATAAATGACCATACTTTCAGAGAGCGAAAATGACAAGTTTTACTAGATGCTTAGAAAAACAAATCTCATGCAGTGCTATTTACTCTCTTAAGACCACTTTCATTTTCTTAAGCACATTGTATGTTTCTACAGAACCTGTGTTCCTGCTCACATATGAAGGACGGTACTTGCAAATGGTGAATTACTATTGACAGTTTTGCAGAAATCTTGTTGCACTGGACCAACATTGTGGCACGGCAGCAAATGCCAACATTTTAGGGAACAGCAGCAAACCTACAGAGACCCTTGTTGTTGTTGTTGTTAGTTTTGTTGCTGTTGTTTGTTTGTTTGTTTTAGGTTCCCTTCCCTTCCCTTCTCTGAATCAGCAGGGGTGGCTGGAGGGTAGGGAACTTATGAATTTCTCTTTCCAGTAGTAGCTCTGAGTGTCACGTTTAATATCAATTTTAACATGATTCTATTTCATTGTAGAAGAGAGAGAGAAAGAGGGAGGAAGTATTAACTTTTTTAATACACTGATTTAGCAATTCGATGTCTTATATCAGAAGTTCTGAGGCATTGATAGCATCCTTTATTTCTGCCTTTACGTTGACAGTGTTGACGCAAGATGAATAAGTAAACTAGGGCATATTTTTCTTTTCTAGTGAGCTGCTTAATGATGTTTACTTTGGAATTTCTGGATAAGTTCAAGAAAATGTTCTGCATGTTGTATCTAGTCTGATGTACTTATCCATCTCATTACAGACAAAAAAAACAGACTGCATTTTTTAGCTCTGTAATCCTTGAATACAGAAGTAATTTTCTTCTTTCTTAACCTTGACATTGTAGCTATAATGTTTTCATTTAGATTTTTTCCAAATGCTTTGGAAAAAATTCTGTGAGCCTATCTGTAGCACTGGATTAAAGATGTCTGCATCATTTCTTTAGTTATCCGGTTAACTTTAAAACTGTTGTAAAAGTGTAAACCAGCCAATGACAGTGTTTTGTACATGTTAAAGTACTTATTGTTCAATTTTCATGATTATAGTGTAATGAAGACTGATGAAGATGTCCTATGTTGCCCTGGACCATGTTAATTACACTTACAATGTATTTGGTTCCACATCACAATGGTTAGTCCTCAATGACTCTTTTATCCTTTCTAGGCACATTTTTATTGTTGTTGTTGCAGTTTCCCTTTGCATTGTATTGCTTTGACAATTGTAATTTGAATCAGTTCTGAAAGAGGTCCAGAATAAAAGATATTTTTTGATATTAAAAAAAGCATTGAAAACCCAGAAATGAGCCTACAAACCTGTAGCCATCTAATCTTCGATAAGGGAGCAAAAAAATAGAATGGAAGTAAGACAGCCTCTTCATTAAATGGTGCTGGCAAAATTGGTTAACTACTTGTGCAAAACTAAAGCTATATCCATATATATCACCCTGCACCAGAATCAACTCCAAATGGATCAAATACCTCGGAGTCAAAGCAGACACTCTGAAATCATTACAGAATGTAATAGGAGAAACCCAAGGTCTCCTTGGCACAGGCTGAAATTTCCTTAATAGAGACCCAGAAACACAACAAATCAAAGAAAGGTTGGACAAATGGGATTGCATGAAATTGCAGTGCTTCTGCATGTCAAAGGACATAGTCAGCAAGATAAAAAGAAAGCCCATGGATTGGGAGAAGATCTTCACTAACCATACAATGGACAAGGGTTTCATATCTAAAATATACCTGGAACTCAAAAAATTAAGTCCCTTAACAACAAATCTTCAAAGAAACCACTGCCCAATAAATAAGTGGGCTAAAGACTTTAAGAGAAATTTTCTGAAGAGGAAAGAAGGATGGCCAATAGACACATGTATAAATACTCAACCTCCCTAACCATTAAAGCAATGCAAATCGAAACACCATTGAGATACCACCTCAGTCCAGTTAGAATGGCTAGAATCAAGACCTCTAATAGCAACAGATGCTGGAGGGGATTTGGACAGAAGGGAACCTTACTGCATAGTTGGTGAGACTGTAACCTTTTTCAACAACTTTTATCCAATTTTAGACAAGAGCACTTTACATTGTTGAAACTAGCTGAAAAGTTAAAACAAGGCACATATCCTTCTATGTGACTGAGCCCAGTTAGAGGCTGGAAATTTTATTTCCCCCGAGATGTTCAAATAAATAACAAAAAACACAAAAACCAAAACACCACAATTAAAACTAGTACCAATTCTAAAACCGAATTAGAGAAGAAAATAACCAAAGGCTGATTTTATTCCTACCTGAACTCTGTGCCATTCTCACTCAGCAAGCTGAATCCAGAGTCTGCTGAGTGAGCCTGCCACTCTCAACCAGAATTTCCCTATCTCAGGAAAAATAGAAAAGAGAACAATCAGGTCTCAGTGAATGGGGTGACATCCCACCAATATTTATTGACCAAGGATCCTTCCAAGTTGGAAGAGAAGTCCCAGTCATTTGGGGACAAGGGAAATAAATCCATAGCGACCATCCTCTCCAACTGGTAGATTCTCCCCCATACTCCGTCCCCCCGGGGCCAAGGCCTAAAGCTAAGATAAATCCCAAATGGCAAACAACACTCAACACAAAGACACTACTTACAAAGACACACCGCAGCGTTGTAAATTGCCAACAATCAGAAAGTGCCAGTCTACAGACTGAGAGTTTCCCAAAAAATGTCTGTACTAAACAGCAATCTACCCAGGAGGGTCTGGGGACGTCTCCTCATAGACCCCATTGGCAGTCTTAAAGTGTGTCTACCAAGACTCCTTGCCAATCAGAGTACAGACCCCTCAGGAAACCAGAATTTCAGATACAGAACCTGCAGGAAACCAAATATACAGAATGGCAATGTCTTGACTTAACAGCTGGGTTTTTGGGATTCTGTGGTGGGGCGTCTGGAGGGTCTTATGAGGCAGATTCCAGATGAGCCACCAGAAATGTTTATGGACTTAGGATCCCCAAAGATCACCAGAGACCACGACCAATTCAAACAGCAAAAGAGTTGTTTATTTGGAAGCTCAAGCTTGGTCCTCCACGCACCTAGTAACCGGTGATACTAAGAGTTCCCGAGCACAAAATCTGCACAGCTTTTATAGTATTGAACAAATAAGTTTAAGGAATTTCCACACAAGCAGTTACATGATTGGTTTGAGTCCACCCTAACCGCTCTGCCCTTTTTCTGAAGTATTGGTATGTCCTGTTCCTGGAACACTTGGGTAACTGCTCTGCTTTCTTAAGGGTGGGCAGGGTTGATGACAACCTGTGTTTTTTTTATCTCTCTCTTGGGGTTACTCTGAGGGCAGCCTAGCACAAGATGGTGGGGTTCATCTCAAATAGGAGTGACTTTGGCTCTTTAGCCTGAATAAACCATAACATATCTCATACAGAGCTTTGGTAAAACACAGGTCTGGATTACACTGTTGGACCAATAGGAAGGTATGTCTAATGTTGTTGCAGGTGTGTCTTAAGGTGTGAGGAGATTTTCATTCTGATGTTGTTGAAATGATGAAATAGACTAACTACAGAATTACCTGGGCAGATCCCTGCTGAGACCTATATTAAGTCACAGCTTAACAAAGTGCAATTTTTGCAATGAAATATATTGTACAAGAAGACAACGTGACCAAAATTATTTTTACGTGATTCAATGTATTTTTTACACTGTATATGACATGTACAAGTTCCTCATTCCGATCTGTTTCATTATGTTGTCTTTGTTTGTTTTTGTTTTGTTTTCAGAACTATGGTATAACAGGGAATTTCTTGTATTTTTGTCTTCTAGTCTTCAGAAGGTCTGCAGTTAAATAGGCTTATGTTCCCTTTTAGAAAATAAAAAGCACTTTGGGTGAGGTCTTCATCATAATTTTGTTATGATCTCAAATACGTTTTTATTTCTGGTATTTCACCTGTATAATCTCATTTCAACATTTTCCAAAGAGCACTTTAGTGGAAGGAGGAAATTAAAAGTGGATTCTGGTAGAAAATTTCTGTTACAAAAATCTCTGGTACATAGTAAGGTAAGCAGCTCAAAAATTATTCATTAGAAAGATGAGTTGAAAGTTATCTTTTTATACACTAAAACTCTTTCCTCAACGAAAACAGAAGATTTAAAATAACTAATATTTTTGAAGTTAATGGGCACAAATGTGCACGAATTTTCTAGAAATAAAAATGATCACTCATGAAGCTTTACTGATACTTCAAAGAATGCATCCCAATAAGAGGAATCACTTTTAAACATTTTCACACAATGTATACCTACCTGGTAACAGAACCCCAAACTAGACTAAGGCATCTAATAGCTATCTAATTGTTGTTGTCTTTTAACAATACTGCTTAATTCTATGGCCAGTATAAAATCACATTTGTAATAAAAGTTACTAGATGGGACCTTCATGGATGAGATGGTGTGGGGTTTCTGGTGGAGCCCTGTCTGGGTCAAGGGAGGAGTGGAATTGGCACAGCCTCTGTGGTGGGGCAAGGTGGGGCTGAGAGGGTGAAGGCCAGTCTGTGTAGGGCTTTGAGACAGCAGAAAGGACTAGACTTGTTAGGGGCGGGGTCTCTTGTGGAGTAGGCGGGATTTAGGATGAAGTCTGGCAGGTGGACGGGTTTACAGTGAAAGAAGGTGGGGTCACTGGGGAGGTGGCTGTTTAGGACAGAGCGTTGAGAAAGAAGAACAAGGCTACAAAGGAGAAGGTGACTTAGAGTAGGGGTGCTGTTAGAGCACTGTGATCCCTTGTAGGATATGTAGGGTGAGGTTTCCCATAAAGCAGGGCAGGGAATGGAAACAAGAAGCTGACAGAAAGTGGGGATTCTGGTGCAAGAATGTGGAGACATGAGAGTGAGGCTTTTCAGGGTCTGGCTTTGAGAGGGCAGGGTGGTACTAGGAATATGTGGGCTTGTAAGGGACTGAGTTTCTGGTGAAGAATGGCAGGGCTTTGGGAAATGTATTAGGGTGGAGGAGGGGTTTTTGGCAGAGCAGGATGTAGTCGCATTGTATGGAAGATTTTTTTCAGGACCAGGGCTTTGTGAGAGCAGTGATAGGATCCAGTGCACTAGACTAGTTAAGATGGGGTTTCTCGTGTAGCCAGTCACCACTTCGAAAAGAGGAGTAAGGTTGCGTGGGGATTTCAGGGCATGGACTTGGACAGGGTTTCCAGTAGGGCAAATCAGCCTCCCAAAAGGGACTATGGAGGGACAGGGATATACTGTTGAGCCTGGTGAGCTTCCAGAGGGAAACCAATTTGTGCAGTGGTTTCTAGTGTAGCAATGTGGGTGTCGAGAGATGGGACAATGTGGTGGGGGTTTTCTAGGCTTCAAGAGGAAGGCCAACTTGAGCAGTGGTTTCCGGTGGAACAATGTGGGTGTCGAGAGATGGGATACAGTGGTGGGAGTTTTCTAGTGGGGTATTTCTGGATTGGGACAGGGCTTAGAGCCATAGAACTAGTTGGAGGAGGGGCTTGGAGAAGGAGTGGAAGGGCTACAATGGTGCAGGATAATTATGAGCAGGGTATCTGGTGGAGTAGAGTGTGGATCTGAGGGAGGAGCCCATAGGATGCAGGTTTATCTGGGGAGCAAAGCAGGGTATTAAAGAGTAGATGTGAGAGGTGTAGAGGCTTGTGGTGGAGCAGGGCTGGTTTTCCAGGCAGGAGATAGGCTATGCGAGAAGTTTCTTTCCAAGCAAGGAGGAGCTTCATGGGCAGCTATACCGAGGTGGAGGGTTTTTGGTATAGCATGATGGGCTTTGTGGGAAGAGGTAGGTTCGCGCTGTGTTTGAGAGGTTAGTCCACTTAGATGTAGGCTAGTCATGGGCAGAGTTTCTGATGGAACCAGGAGGGGCTTGACATAGAAGGCTGTTTGGGGGTGGGGTATGAAACGGAAGGGAGGAGCTTGAAGGTACTAGGATATGGGAGCAATGAGAGTATGAGGGAGTAGAAAAGTTAGGGGCAGGGTATCTGATGGATGAGGTGGGGATTCGAGGGAGGAGCCCTATGTAGGCTGAGTTTTGGTGCAGTAAGGCGGGACATAGAAGGAGTTATGGACCTGAACTGATTTCTGGTGGTGCAGAGCAGGGATTCCAGGAAAGAGTGGAGTGGAAAAGGGATTTCCCTAAAGCAGAGGAGAGTTTTCAGGAAGGAGTCTGGTTGCAGTCAGGCCTTTGAAAATTTATAGCAGGTCTACCAGGGGGTAGGTAGTTTCCTATAACACCTCCACAGAGTAGTTCCCAAGATACAATGATGAATGCAATGGGAGAAAATCAACAAGATCTTCATGATACTAAGCATGGGAGAATAGAGAGAACAACAGTGAAAATCCTAGGAGAATTACAAAGGATTCCCTTGCATATTTGGCAGAAGTGTGTGTGACATTGAGGTCTAAACTCTGTGGAGGTGTTATAGGAAACTACCTGTGCTCATATGGTGCCACAAGCAGTGAAGAACTTATGATTTACAGGACATTGAATAATCATAAAAGTCTTGCTTCAGTAGTACAGAGTTAAACCTTGATAAATTCTGTTTTGAAACACCTAAGAAACTATAAAACCAATACCAGAAGATTCAAATTGTATATAAGTGACTTGACTGTTCACAAAAATAGAGTTCAAAAAGTCAAATCACATAATGTGGATGTAAAAGCATAACATTATTAAGGTAACCGTTAAACCACACACATTTTATGGGAGTAGTCCTGATTATAAAAGATTTGTTTTCCTTACACATTTTGGATGTACAAAGCCTACAAAAAAAACAAAACAAAGAAAAGACAATTGGCAATAGAGCTGGATGCCAGTGCTTCCTCCCTATTCTTAGTCACGAGCCTGAGATTGGAATATCATGGTTGACAGATGGCTGGGGTAGCAATCCATGAGACATTTATGTTCAATTATTCAATCAAAGACAGACTTAAACCTAGGTTCAAATACTACAGACTCAGTCAGTCATGAGTGAAAAAACAAGCAAGAGTTTGAGGCTCTGAGTCAAGTTTCATTAGTGTGCGTGTGTGTGCGTGCGTGCGTGCGTGTGTGTGTGTGTGTGTGTGTGTGTGTGTGTGTGTGTGTGTGTGTGTGTGCGCACAAATGGATTGAGAGAGGAAGAGGGAGAGAAAACAGGGAATATTAAGAGTTTAAGGACTGTCCTAAGCATATATTAATTAATAAAAATGAGGGAAACCATGGAACCTATGTTTCTTTGAGTCTGTCTTCCTTCACATAATATGATTGGTTTACAAGTCTTTCCATTTTATTATGAAAGGGGCTGTGTCATTATTTCTGATAGAGGCATAAAATTACATTGTTTATATATACCACGTTTTCCTGATCCATTCATCTCTGGAGGGCATCTTGATTGGTTCCAATAATGCTGCCAAAAACATAGTTGTAGATTTAGTGGGTTTTAGCTTGAGATCATTTCGACAAATGCCCAGGAGTGGATTACTGGCTCCAGAGCTACGTACATTTGACCTTACAAAATAATGCTAATTGAAATGAACTCCAAAACATGGGAAAAAAACGTCTTTTTCAGATGTTAACCTTGATGTCGGTAGAGTATCTAGATCTTATTTTATTTCATTTGTATTTTACCATTGGTTTATCCCTGGCAATCTCTGTCTTGATTCTGGTTCCTTCCATCTTGTATATACATTTATCTGATTTGGAGAAGGAAAGGGAAAAAATATAATGATGAAAGAAGTACAAAGAGTGACCCATTGCGACAATGATATTCACAAATACTATATAACAGAAATGAACTTTACAACTTTGGAGTGGGTGGGAGGTATAGGTGGTGGGAAGGGATAGGGGAACAACAACGGAGTGGGTAACAATATTCAATAAGGAATGCAACTTACTCATGTAACTGTAACTACTCTGTGCAGTATTTTTGAAATAAAATAAAAATTTAAAATTGAACCTATCCTAGAAAAAATATAGTTTTCAAAATAATACATTTGTCACAGACCTTGTGAATGATTCTAAAGTCAAGCTGTTAGACTTGGAAAAGGATAGATTGGGAAGTCATCTCAAACAGCAATCAAAAGTCTGAGAGCTGTGCTCTGCAAAGGCCAAGCAGTCAAGGGAAGACAGGGGTATGATTTATTACTTCAAGAGTATTTAAGTTCGAGTTGTTGGACACTAAAAGATTAAGACTTCGGAGACAAGATGGATGTCTGTGCTATGGTTGGAATGACTATGGTTCCCTTCTGCTCCCTAACAATAAGGGATTCAATTGTCACTATGTCTACAAACAATACTTCATGTTAATAGTTGTAACCACAAGCTATATTGATGTCTTTGTTTGCAGACATAACTGCAGCCACTGACCACCCCCCACCCCAGTAGTAGAATGAATATAAAGCATGTTAAGCAGGATTTTGGGATCCAGAAAATGGCAACGGGGCTTTTGGTCCTCTGGTGTCTTCTTTCCTATCACTTCCTGTGATTTCTCAGTTCTTTGTCCAGGTATCCCATATCATGGATGTTCCATGGTTGCGGTTAGTGGCAGTACTGATATTCTGAACACCTCAAAACAAACCATGAACAACACTTCCTCAAAGAACATTGACAAATGTATAGAAGCACCTGGAAAGATACCAAACATCACCAGTCACCCTATGATACTCTAGCAAGAAAGTACAATTCAGGAGTATCTTTACTTCTGATTATATGAGATAGATAATTGTCCCTTTTGTATATTTGGTATTTGGTAGTGCATACATTTTCAGAAACACATATACATTGTGAAATAATGTCATTTATTTCATAGGTCACAGACCATGTAACTGGAATGATGACCCTAATATCTTCTCAGTTTCCTGAATCAGAATTAGATGATTGTGAATTGCCTAATTATGAACATTTCTCCATGAAACTCAAGAAGACAAAATGAAGTGTCAGGGTCAAGCCATTCCATACCTGTAAGGATTTTACATATATTAGAGTAATATACGCCTACACTGCTCAGCACTCATGGGACATTGGTGTGTTATAATGGTCTTCAGATCAGAAATATGCTAAAGCTTAAAGTAGAATGATGGGCTATACATTTTCAACGCAAGAATGATAATCACCCCCTGCAATTATTCTCAGTGGAGAATCCTTCCTAAACATTTAACTGTCTTAGCTTCTATTCTGGGCTTTACCATTATCAGGGAGGGTCACGCTGTATTGAGCTACAATACTGCAGCAACCTTAGCTGCCTTTGAATTTTATCTCCAATATTGATACCAAGGTCAACTCTGCAACTCTAATCACATAGTTAGTGGACACCTGAACATTTCAAGCCTGGTTAAAAATTCAGCTATCACTGCTCATTGCCAGTGTTAAAGATCTCACCCCTTTAGATTTATTGTGTATCTTCTTGTATTTCCAACACTGCTTTAGATGTTGGATTTTGAAGTAGAGCTTTTAGTTTGCATTAGATTTATGGAGGTGCTAGTGGTGCCAGTTGAACTGCATATATTATAATGTAAGTAATTTGATGTTTTGACATAAGAATTTAATTTTGGCAATTGAGGAAGTGAATATACATGACTCACAAAAGTTTCTTTCTGTGTATTCGTATTGCTATATTGTGAACTTCCTAAAAGCCAGCCATGGGAGCACATGTCCCTAATCCCATCACTTCTGTCACTGAGATAAGGCTTGAAAAGTCTAGACAACTTGGCACTTCATAGTGAGAACCTTTCTACAAAGAAGTGGGAGAGAACAGCAAAAAAAGAATATGAATCTTCCAACTGTTTTGTTACATATTCCTTACACTTAGCCATTAA
The DNA here is from genome assembly GCF_024711535.1 of Dipodomys merriami. NCBI lineage: Eukaryota > Metazoa > Chordata > Mammalia > Rodentia > Heteromyidae > Dipodomys > Dipodomys merriami. The sequence continues at coordinate 4,923 of NW_027203437.1, read as the reverse complement.
GACCACAACAATAGTATTGTTTATGAATTCTTTCCTACACTTTTCGTGTTCTGAGCTGTTTTATTTATGGATCTCTAAAAATCATATAAGAAACACATAAGAAATCTATATAAATCATATAAAAATCATAAAAAATAGTTAGGGATATATAATCCAAAAAGAGTAATTTTAGGAAAGTAGTAAGCACATATAATGTAATGCATTGACTTTGTTGAAAACTTCAGCAGTTGTATTTTATTTACTCTGATAACAAAGTTTATAAACTAAGTTTCAATAGTATTCCAAATGGAAAACAGAACTAGAAACATGAAGGGTAGCACTAAAGAATGCTACTGCTAACACTAATAGAGTAAGAATGAAATTTAGGCAAAACTCCTTCAGAGTAAAAGCCACAGGTCAGCCCCAACATTACTTTCATTGTTCTTATGAAGAAAAGAACTTTTTTGGTAGTAAAGACAAATTTTCACAGATATTAATATCAAATGGGTATATATTTCTTTTTTTACATGAATATTTTTTAATATTGTGAAAATACCATACAGAGGGGTTACAATTACATGGGCAAGATAGTGAGTACATTTCTTGTCAAGCATTGTTGCCTCCTCCTTTGTTTCCCCATAGATCCCTTAACCTCTCCACCCCCCACCCCCACACACTCCCTACCACCCCCCTACACTCCCACTCCCCAACCACACCAAAGTTGTAAAGTTTGTTTTTCGACATAACATCTTGTACATCTCATTGTTGCAGTGGGTCCACCTGTATCCCTATTTAAACAGCTTGTTTTTTCCCTTCCCTTCCACAAATTATATCAACCTCAAATACAGTGAAAGTATGGCTTATACCCTGGGGGAGGTACATATAAAGCAACAAAGAAATCATCTTATAAATGTGTTAGAAACAATCACATGAAAGAAAAAAAAAACAGTTGAATACATATCTTAGCGTTCATTTCCCTAACATCAACTTATCCGACCTTTTCTGCTTGACTCAGACATATAATAGTTATGCAAATAAGGGTAACCATGGGACCTATGTTTCTTTGGGCCTGGCTTACTTCACTTAATATAATTTTTTCCAAGTCTTTCTATTTCCTAACAAATGGGGAAATGTCATTCTTTCTGATGGAGGCATAGAATTCCATTGTGTATATATACCACATTTTCTTGATCCATTCATCTACTGAGGGGCACCTGAGTTGGTTCCATATCTTAGTTATGGTAAATAAGGCTGCAATAAACATAGTCGTGATGGTAGCTTTAGTGTGGTCTTGTTTGTGAACATTTGGGTAAATGCCCAAAAGTGGGATTGCTGGGTCATAGGGGAGCTCTATGTGGATTCTTTTGAGGAACTTCCATAGTACTTTCCAGAGTAGTTGAACAAGTTTACACTCCCACCAACAATGCAGTAAGGTTCCCTTCTGTCCACATCCCCTCTAGCATCTGTTGTTATTAGAGTTCTTGATTATAGCCATTCTAACTGGGGTGAGGTGGTATGTCAATGTTGTTTTTTTTTTTCATTCTGTTTTTTATTTTTTTATTTTATTTGTGAACATACTGTACAGAGGGGTTACAATTACATGGGCAGGATAATACGTACATTTCTTACCAAGCATTGCAGCCTCCTCCTTTAGTTTACCCTTCACATCCCTTCCCAGCCTCCCCCATCCCCCCCAATCCCAACCCTTCTCCTTTCCTCCCCTTCCCCCCCCCCCCCGCCGAACCGACGTTGTAAAGCTCGTTTTGGACATGACAACTTATACTTCTAGTTGTTGCATCAGGTCCACCTGTATTCTTAAACAACTGTTTTTTCCCCCTCTCCTCCACAAGTTATCCTGACATCAAATATAGTGAAAGCAGGGGTTATAGTGTTGGGGAGGGACATATAAAGCAACAAAGAGATAGTCTTATAAATGCATTAGAAACACATGCATGAAAGAAAAAACATTAAAATACATATCTAAGGGTTCATTTACCTGACATCACATTATCTGAACTTTTCCCCTTGACTCATACTCTAGTTTTTATTCATTGGAATGAATATTCCAGTTTGCACTCTGAAAATGAGTTTCAATTTGCCCTAATTCCAACAAATTTCCTGACTCTATCTCTGAAGTTATCTTGTTCCCTAACATGAACCATTATATTACTTGTCATCAGATTCTCTTATCAGGAAAAACACTGTAGTTTCCATTGATCCTACCTTTTCCTGAACCACTGCACCCTAAAACAATTTCATATTTACTTATCATCTAATCCATTACTCAATGCTAACTCTCAACCTAAACCTTGCTGGAAAACTCTCATTAATCTTTACAAGAATGATCACTGAGAAATCTATCTATCTATCTATCTAGCTAGCTAGCTAGCTAGCTAGCTAGCTAGCTAGCTAGCTATCTATCTATCAATAATGGTAACACTCTAGGTACTATTCAACCTCACATTTTTGTTTCTACTTGTTAGTGAAAACTCAATTTTACACTAAAACTTTCCTATTCATAACACTAATCATAATCAGAACTAAATACTGACGACACTGATTTTAATCCAAATATGTCAATACTAACACATACTAGTCAGTGTTACCCTAGTTTTCATTCATCCTAACTTGATTCAAATATGCCTTCCAAACATAGGTTTCATTTTATTTCCAATATCTTAGTCATTTTCTAACTCCAAACTTAATCTTAACTGGAATATTGAGAATAAATAAAACCTAATTGCAAGTAGATTCTAGTATTAATAGCAGTACTCTAGTTCACATTCATTCTAATTCTTACCAGACTTATTCCAAATTTACCATCAATTTGAACCTCAATTTTTTTCCTCCTTCACTCTAACCCTAAACGTGTCTTGAATCCTAACCATAACCTTAACACTAATGGTATCACAATTCTAAAATTTATGGAAAATGCTGGTTTTGTGCAATCCTAACTGAAATTCCACTTGTAATTCTTGAAATAAATTGCAAGTTTTACTAAACCCTACAGATTTCCTCATTCTTATCTCTGAACCTATCTTGTTCCATAAGAGGAATCATTAAACCAATTGATCTCAAATCCTGATATTATGAAATACATTGTACATCCATTATCCCAGCTTTTCCTGAATTCTTAGAACCTAAAATAAGTTCAGATTTAATTAACGTTTATCCCATTCCTTTTTTTTTACTTTTTGTTGGTTGTGGGGTTTCATCTCTGGGCCTGGGCATAATCCCTGAATTCTAGGCATGGGCATGATCACTGAGTTCTTTAACTCAAGGTGTGCACTTTACCACTTGAGCCACAGCACCACTTTCTGGTTTTCTGGTGGTTAATTGGAGATAAAATTTTCACCAACTTTCCTGCCTCGGCTGGCTTTGAACTGCGATCCTCAGAAATCAGCTTCCTGAATAGGTAGGATAATAGGCGAGTTTAATATATTTCTTTACTCAATCCTTAACCCCCTTTAACCAGAAACCTAATCCTAATCACAACCTGAATTAACACCAAATGGTTAATGTAAGGAAAATTTGTCTGGATTCTATTCAATCACACTTATTTTTTGCTTCTACTTCTTAGAGGAAAACTAAATTTTACCCTAAAGCTTATCCTTCCCTAATCCTAACAAGAACTAAAACAGTAACACTTTAAACCTAATTATATATGAATGTTTAAAATAACACTCATACTTGTTTTCATTCATTTTAACTTTGATGTCATTCATTCTTCTTAAAATATGTGGCAGTTTTACACATTATCTTATATTTTTTCTCATCCTAACCCCAGCTCTAACTGGAACACCTGGCGTAATCCTAAACCTACATATAACCGAATCATAATGTTAATATCAAGCCTCTATTTCACAATTATCCTATCTCTTGATCAGCATGTAGGTCTAAATTTTACTTGCATTTTGAACCTAAATTTTTAAAAGTGTTTTTATATTTCCTGTCAAGTTTTATTTTTCATTTCTTTTTAAATTTTATTTTATTGTAATGAGGCTTACATAGGTATTACAGTTTCATGTGTAAGGTAATGAGTACATATCTTGTTGAGCATTGTTACCCCCTTCTTTGTTGTTGTCCCACTATCCCTTCCCTCTCCCACTTCCATCACTCTTCTTTCCCCATGGTGTAAAGTTCATTTTCAGTATAGTGTGCTATGAGTATTATTGTTGCAATAGGTCATCCTGTGTTGAACCTAATTTTTCTATTTCTCTCATTCCTAATTCTAATTCTGTATAATATCCTAACCCTAACCATAATAATAATGATAACTCAAATCAGAACTTAACAGAAAATACCCTTTTTTGTTCATCCTGATAATACACTGTACGTCTTTGAATTAAGTTGCAGTTTAGCTTAATTCTTCCAAATTACTTTATATGTGCATATATAAAGATGTAATTTTATGTGAAAAACAGGAGATCTTCGGAGAAAGGAGTAACAAAAAGGAAATAGAGTGACTAAAATGAATTATTTTAATATATTATGGAAAGAGAATAATTAAACTGCCACCTCTGAAAATTAATAACCATTAACAAAATAACTAAAAATAAATAAAGAAATAACACACTGCCTTCCAGTGTTCTTGAAGAGAACCATGATATGTCTTGTGAAAGAAATACTTGTGTTAGATAAACTTTGTTCATGCATAATTTATATTGTTATTGGCCAATTATTTAACTTAAATAAATAAAAATTTATCAAATAAGATTTCCTGACAAAATATAAATCAGTTATTTAATAATTGTTTGAGAAAAAGTTATACCCATGAGTTTTAAGAAGCTAAATTTCTATTTCCAATGATTTAAGTTTACTAATCTAGTATTTCTAGTAAGTTTAGAGAACATAATTGGCATGTAAAATAATGAACTGTACATCTTGTGTTTTGGATTTTAAACATTGTCTTTTATTCAAATGAATACTTAGGTTTACTTTTCA